>NC_059376.1:33932625-34234292 GCF_019703515.2 Myxocyprinus asiaticus | reverse complement strand
ACCAATTTCTTTCCATAAGAGCAAAATCTGAACATTATTCCAAACTTTTGGCTGCCAGTGTATATTCTGCACATAATGTAATCTTTAATAATCATATAATGTAACTCTGCATCTTCTAAATATTTATTTTTGTTGCCCAAACAGGAGTCTGGTGAAGAAATACTGCCCCAAGCGCTCCAAAGATGATGAGCCCAGGTGAGTTTAAACTTGAGGCACTGTCAACTGGAAAAACATTTTTTTATTAATTACACTTGGCATGCTTCAAATATTTTTGTTCCAGGCATTATTTTTACAGTTATTTGTGCTTTCTTTTGTGGCAGATGACTTAAAAATAAACTAGTAAAGTGAATTACCAGAACATGAATTACAGCACGTGTAAATTACGGGTCATAGGGCATGATTAATTACGTGAATTTTTTAGGTTATTATTTTTATATAATTAATGACACTAACTTTAAATTGACTGTACATAGTATATGAATTGCTGTATTCAGGGTTCCCACGATCATTGAAAACCTAGAAATATCAGGGAATTTTAAAATAGGGATTTCCATGCCTGTTGTTAAGTCATGAAAATAAGTTAAAAAGAGAACTCTATAGTGAATCTTTTTATTTTTTTTAATGCTCTGCTGTAAATTTTCATTGGCTAGAAATTCTTTTGAGTGCAGTCTCAAAAATTATATTTAAAAATATAGTTACCCGAATGACTGTGAAAGTAATGGAAAAATCATGAAAATGTATTTGTCAAATTATGTGGGAACCTTGTGTATTTACCAATCAGCATCCAGAACCGGAACCATCCGTTTTATAAAATGTCATAAGGAATAGTACAATAAAAGTGATCTTATAAACTATGCTATCCATCAAATCTGCTGCATACAGATAATTCAATATGCTTATCCAGAATGCTGCAGATCAGCGTAAACTAAGTAAACCATTGGTGACACTAGCAAGATATAATACATTGCCATTAGTTGTAGAATATGCTAGGTTCTGTAGAAAGAATAAATCATATTGTTTTACTACAACTGTACGTTTAATGCATTACAGTCTCTTACTGAAAGTTTTAGCTACCATTTATCCTTAGAAGTTGAATTCATGACATTATTTCATTGCACATTTTGGCTGCAATTGGTCTCTTAAGCAGCATGTTTTGTCCTGTTGGCTGTAGATTTAGGCTGACAGCAGAAAGTTGGAGTATATGCTAGGTGTCAGCTTGGGACCCTCCCGTGTCCCGTAATGAATTCCATTAGATAGACATAATTTCTCCCAGCGTGTGTTTCTGTCCCAGGACATTTGTCATGTTGCGTAAAGACAGCCCGCTGATTAGAACCGAACCCTGGAGGTGGGGGAGATTTGCTTTGGATACAAAATTTTTTGCAGCGGCCCTCCCAATACACACATCCCTAAAGAGAACAGATGAACGGCCTGGTGTGTGTGTGTGTGTATGTTTGTGAAGGGGGGTGTTTTAATATAGTGAGCTAGTCATGCCATGCAGCCTGGCCCTTAGTCAATATCAACATACAGATAGACTAGAGTGTACTGGCCCCCAGGGACCATGACGGCAACCTGAGGAGATGCAGAGTGTGTGTGTGTCTGATGATAAATGCACTCAATTTTTTATGAGGGCATAGAAACTGGACCTCTCAAAAGCCAAATGGCAATAAAATGTGCCGTATTTGAACTTAAGCCTTTAAGTTTAAAATACATGTGATTCAATAGTCCTAAAAGAACATATTGAGGCATTTAATGTTTTCTAATACTTCTAAATAGTGATAGTGACATATACTGTAGACCATATAGGCCATTTTGAGAATATTAGCATCGGCATAGTACAGTTCCTGATTGGCTGATTAACAGACATGGTTATTCCACCTAGTGCCAGTTCCAAAATCTACTTACAGCCTTGTCAAAGAAAAGTGCATATTTTCTGTTTTCAAATATTTTTGAGTGAATTGAGTAAATATTATGTTAAAAATAATTGTGGATAAGTTTCAGAAATGTTATTTGCTGTCATTAATTTGTATTATATACAGTATATATTGGTATTAAATCGGCCATTAAAAACCCATATTAGTCAACAATTACTTGTAATACATAAGCAATAAGGTAAAAGACACAGTGCTATATTTTGAATATAGTCACAACTAAAGGGCGTTGTAAGGCATGATGCACAGCAACGAATATAATATATACAGTATACAGTACAGTATAACGCAATATGCTTATAGTATAGCACAAAAATATTAAAGGGATAGTTCCCCCAAAAATGAAAATTCTCTAATCATTTACAAACCCTCATGCTATCCCAGATGTGTATGACTTTTTCTTCTGTTGAACACAAACAAAGATTTTTAGAAGAATATTTCAGCCCTGTAGGTCATTTCAATGCAAGTGAATCGGCATTTTATCGGCATTTTCCAGCCAGCTAGAAAATAGTCACTGAAATTCTATGATATTCTATGGGAGCTGTGCAGTGATGTTCTAGTTTCTGCATCATAGCTGTTATTTTCCATATTTTAGCATGACTGGTATGCTGTATTGTCCAATCAGCATCCAGAACTGCATCTACTCAGTTTATAATGCAATTTTTGTCCTTTAATTAGTAGAAAAGAGCTGTTTGCAAATTTCGATTCAACCAAATTAAGTATTTTATGTTCTTCTCCTGCAGGTTCACATCCTGTCTGTCATTCTACTCCATACTGAATGAGTTGAATGACTATGCAGGTCAGCGAGAGGTTGTTGCCGAGGAGATGGGGCACAAGGTGTACGGGGAGCTGATGAGGTACTCACAGGACCTGAAAGCAGAGAGAAAACATGTGAGTACTGAATATATACACCTGCAGTACACTGCAATCCTGCCCACTTTGGTGCCGCTCCAGGCAGGGTTTGAATTTTTACATTTATTTTTTTGCTCTTGTGTCTATTCAACAGCACCTCCAGGAGGGGAGAAAGACCCAGCAGTATCTAGACCAGTGCTGGAAACACATGGACAATGTGAGTGCATTTCAGATTGTTTATGTTTGTACATGTTAATTGCACAGTTGTCAGGGTTATGAGTTCAGAATTGAATTGATAATGCCTTTAAGTTCCCGTTCAAATCCTAAATTTGAATTTAAGTACTGTAAATAGAATTAAAATGGTATGAAATTCAAACTAATTATAATGAGAGCTGTGGGTTCAGTTTTAATAATACATTTTACAATAAAACATTTACAACATGAAATCATTATGGATAACTCATAATCATGTTATCATGCACACAGCATATGGAGTGCTCCCAGGAACATTGTATTAGATGTATATTAATAGATTATATTATATTAGTAAACATTATCTGGAAACAATGTGATGGATATTTTGTATGGCATGTATAAATCTGGTAACACTTTATTTTACAGTGTCCATGTTACACATTACATTTTACGATTACTAACTACTATAGTAATAACAATATGTAAGTACATGGAACTCTATAAAATAATTACATATGTACATGTAGTTCATAAGTATTACTCATCAGTTATGTAAATACACTGTAGCATGAACACTGTAAAATAAAGTGTGACCATAAGTCTTTTTTGATGGCCCTTTTAATTATGACTATTGAATTTTGTTAAAAGATATGTCTTATCAATTGAAAACAAATATCGGGTGGCTGATATCATGCTGATATATCACACAATTTTATATGATGGTAAATCACATATACACCCAACGGCCACAGCCATCTGGCACCAACAATCACGCCACCGTCTAAATCACTGAGATCACGTTTTTTCCCCATTCTGATGGTTGATGTGAACATTAACTGAAGCTCCTGACCCATATCTGCATTATTTTATACATTACACTGCTGCCACACGATTGGCTGATTAGATAATCGCATGAATAAGTAGATGTACAGGTGTACCTAATAAAGTGGCCGGTGAGTGTACATAAAATTGCTTACAAATTAATTAACTTTTATTTAGCATTATGTTTACTTAAAATACTTGAACTTTGTAAATAAAAATAATAATATAAAAATATTTTGTGTGTTTTAGATGGTAGACAGCAGGTTCTCCTGGTTTCTTTTTAGTCGTCCCATTTTAGTCATTTATTTGCACAAAGAAATTCTTAATATATTAGGAAGAAGGAAATAACAACAGTGCACATGGTAGTCCAGGATTTCTTCCTGTCATTCCAATTCAAATTCCAACATCCTGTGGGACGTGGCTAACTCGATTCAAATTCAGACTTATGAATTGAAAAGGGAGTCAATTCTTAAATTCTAAATTGTACAGTTTTGTCATTGGCTGAGTGTATGTGTGGGTGACCGATTCACAACCTCTTCTCCAGCTGTGACCTGGGATCCAGATATACAGATCCAGATGTTTGATAGTGTGTGTGTATTTGTGTGTTTGTACAAAACAGAATAAAGCATCAAAAACGGCAAAACAGAACGCGGTTGGCAGTGCAAAAATGCGCCTCACATAATGAACCTCTCTTTTTCTTTCCATTCCCTCTCTCTCTCAAATTCTTACCCTGTGCTGCATTACTGCATCCTTTAAGTTTTCTGCCTGCCAGTGTGTCTCTGACTGTGACGCTGAAGTATTTTTGCAGCTTTATGGTTGTTATGGGCTCAGGCCAGCAACAGCTGAATCTGGCATTGAGAATGGCCATGTCGTAATTACAGAAGTATTTTTCTTTCTTGCAATATCACCAAATGAAACCAGATGCTCTGGAAGCTGTATCGCCAATTTCATTATCACACTCTCTTTCCTGCTTTGGATATTTGTTTGTATGTTTGTCTGTATTTGTTGCTACTAGATGAAATCCGGACAGTTTTTACATCCTTTTACAAAGGAAGATGACTAATGCATAAGTAGTTTTACCAGAAATGCGTCATGTCTGAATTGACAGCCAAACGTGTGCATGTCTCTCTTTTTGCCTGTGTGGATTTAACAGAGTAAAAAGAAGTTTGAACGAGAATGCAAAGAAGCCGAGAAATCACAGATGATGTTCGAGAGGTTAGACAACGATATCAACGCCACAAAATCAGAGGTGGAAAAGGTAGTTGGTGTGCTCCTTTTCTGTGCAACACTATTTCTTGATAATGGATTGAACTTTACTGCTAAGTTATTGTCATTGTCTTAATTGATAAACCTTATGATAAACATTGTAACATAGCACTTGAATGCAATTTTTGGCCCAATACAGAAGTAGTCCTGAGGCCTGTATTTCAGAACTGTTTTCCAGAAGTATTAGTAATATAGATGACCATTCACTCTGTCTTAGGCAAAGTCCCAGCTGTATCTGAGACAACACATGACAGAGGAGAGCAAGAATGAGTATGCAGCCCAGTTGCAGAACTTTAACAGTGAACAGTGGAAGCACTTCAATGTGGTCATTCCTCAGATATTTAAAGTGAGACTTTGTCCGTAACTGTTTACACCCTATGCAGTATTAGATAAAGAATAAAAGCTTGCCCAAACCAGGGCCCGTATTCACAAAGATTTTTTATCTTACCACTAGGATTTCTCCAAAGAGTTCGTATATCTCTATCATGTTTAATTTATGTAGTGGAACCTCCCTATTTGTGTTTCTAGAATCTACAGGACATGGATGAGCGTCGGACAGTCAAGTTGGGGGAGACGTACCGGAGTTTTGCTGAGGTGGAACGAAGAGTCATTCCCATTGTCTCAAAATGCCTGGAGGGCATGGTGACCGCCGCTAAGAATGTGGACGAGCGCAAGGTAAGCCCTGAGACACGCAAACATACACTCCCAAAAGTAACAAGTTACGCTCCATTAGTAATTGAAGGGAATGTACCATACTTCAGCCTCGGGTCATTTTGCACCTACGATCCATCACACTATACTCCACTACACTGGCTGAGGAAAAGGGAGTAGTGGAGACAGCGAATGGGTGGGAGAAAGCAAAGGAGAGGACAGGAGGGAAGAAAGGAGGATGAGAGAAGCATTATTTGCTCATTAGTTCACAGCACTGATGCTTATGAAGAGGTCTCATGTGACACCGCAACCACTGAAAATTGTTTTTTTGTTTTTTTTACTTGCCAAGTCTTTCTCTTGCTCTATTTTTCTGTCCTGCTTTTTTTTTTCTTTTTTTTTTTTTATGCTCCTTTGCTCTCTTTCCTTTTCTGGCTTCCTGTCCAGTGTTCAGCATTTCAGTAGGAATGGGAATCTGCAAATTAATGTTTCTGATTCTGGTTCCAATTTTGGTTTCGTATCGATTCCATTTAGCGATTCATGGTACTTTTTGAGGAAGCACCCAATAATTGATCCTCTATATTGTACCGTATAGTACATATTTTGTTAATATGTGTATTATTGGTAACACAACTTTTAAGTACCATTTATTTTAACAAAACTCTGTTCCTTATGTGTATCTTTATCTACATGTTGAAAAATTAACAACCAGTCAATAATAACACTGTGTTAAATCTGAGTTAAATTATTTGCGATTCATTAAGAGATTCAAATATTAATTCAGTAACTGCTCTTAATGATTCAGTAAGTGCAAGACGAGTTAGACTGATGCATTTGTATGTGACTTATTTGTAAGTCATTTTGACCGTTTCATTAAAAAGAACCAGCTCATAAGGGTCATTCGTTCATGAAATGGACTATACTAGTTGCACAGTATGCATTGCCATCACAACAAGCGAGTGAGGACGACGCACTAGAAAATGTGTTGTCTATTAAGGTTTTCATTGTATTATTTTGCAGCACCCACAATTTTACATTAAATTCAGTCAATAAGCTCACAATTCAACATCATAAAGCATCATTTATTTTGCTGTGGTGTAGTAGATTCACTGTTCTAGTATTTTATTACTGTGTTCCATCCATATCTGCATAAGTATTTAAACATTCAAGCACAGAAAACAAAACCAGACGTCAATCATTCGGTTGTGGTATTTTAAAAAAAAAAAGAAAGAAAGAATGAATTTAACCAAATCTGAATAAATTGTTGTCGATTTCCGAACCCTATTGATTACGTTAACTTGCCCAGTCTCTCGTTTTCTTTTTCTGTCCTGTTTTTGCTCTTTTTCGCCCTATTCCTTGACTCACCAGTGGTCAGTGCTTCAGCCCTACCCAGTGAAGAATGAATCAGCTCAGATTATGACCCAGTTCTGTTTTCGGTTTTATTTATGAGCTTTACTGCGTTGTTCTGGGATTTCCTATCGCCCTCTGCTCATATGTTGAGGTCATACGAGTCTCATAGAGGCTGTTAAACTGATGTCATGAAGCCAGAGCTCTTTTGTAATAAGCGCCACACCCTCAACAAACCAGGGGTGGAAAGAGTACTGAAAAATAATACTCAAGTAAAAGTACGGTTACTTCTTAAAAAATGTAGTTTGAGTAGAGTAAAAGAGTAGCTGATTTAAAAGTACTCATGAGTAGTGAGTATTGAGAACTGAGTTGTGAAAGCTATGCCCCTTTATAATAAAAACTCTATGCTGCAATTTAAAAATGTAGCACACGTACCGTAATTTACATTCCATAAAAAAAACCCACTTAAAAAGCAGGGTCACTTGGCACGTCATGTCCCGCACAATAAAGGGGGTAGAGCATTTGTTTGGTACAGGGGCCACATTGGGCTTCAAAGGAATAATTCACACAAAAATTAAAATATTCTCATCATTTAGTCACCCTTATGCCATCCCAGATGTGTATGACTTTCTTTCTTCAGCAGAACACAAATTAAGATTTAAAGAAGAATATCTCAGGTCTTTTGGTCCATACAATGCAAGTGAATGGGTGTCAAAATTTTGAAGCTCCAAAAATCACACAAGTCAGCATAAAAGTAGCCTAATCCATGTGACACCAGTGGTTAAATCCAAGTCTTCAGAAGAGATATGATAGGTTGGGTGACAATATTTAAGTCAGTTTTTACTATAAATTCTCCTTCATGCTCAGTCAATCTCCACTTTAACTTTCTTCTTTTGTTTTTGGTGATTCACATTCTTCATGCATATCGCCATCTACTGGGCAGGGAGAAGAGTTTCTAGCAAAAATTGACTTAAATATTGAACTTTTTCTCACCCACACCTATCATATCTCTTCTGAAGACATGGATTTAACCACTGGAGTCATATGGATTACTTTTGTGCTGCCTTTATGTGCTTTTTGGAGCATCACAATTTTGGCATCCATTCATTTGCATTGTATGGACCTACAGAGCTGGAATATTCTCCTAAAAATCTTCATTTGTGTTCTGCTGAAGAAAGAAAGTCATAGACATCTGGGATGGCATGAGGGTGAGAAAATTATGAGAGAATTTTAATTTCTCAGTGAACTATTTCTTTAAGTAGCACATGGGGGACCACATTGTCTTCCTTTTGAGATACAATGTTCTGCATTGATTTAGTTCTTGTATCTTTTAAGCCCAGCAATATTTGTGTTCTCATTCTAATGCATGATGCACAATTTTCTGAAGTTTGTGACTGGTGGAATGTTCTGCCTGAAGTATTGCTCAACAAAGGTACTGATACTTTTGATACTTTTCTATCAGGCATTAGAAAAAACTTGATAAAGGCTAAGCAAAAGGATAAATTATTTTATCATCTCTACTTTCCTAGTAATTTATTATACAAATTAACACACTCTCTACATCAGGGGTTGGTATTATTAAAAAAACTAACAATATTATTAAAAAATATTGTTATTAAAAATGTCACTGTTTATTCTATTACATTAATAATTGTATATTATTTAAAAGTTATTTTAAAGTTATATTTAAATTATTTTAAAGTTATTCAGCCAAATGTAGTGAGTGGTTTTCTCGTTTCCTTGTTATTGTTGTTTGATTAATAGCCTTTATATGACATAGCCTACTAGACAGTGCTCAATTCGGTTACATGTACACTTCAAGTCCAGCATTTTGATGCAAATACGCTTTTTGTCCCACTGTTTACGTTCACTTTAGACCAAACCGACGTTTACATTAATGCCTCATCAAGGCGGAATTATGAAGTGTATTTGACATTTTAGGCGCATACCCGCATTAGCGCACAAACATTAGCCGCCTGTCAATCAAACAGCATGCAGCTACAGACGTCAGGAAATAAAAAGTCAATCTTTTATATTTATCTAGATCAACCAACCAGTGGTTGTCTTGCTATCGCGATTGATGTAATGAACACCCCTGTTTTAGATGTAGAACATAGACCAAGTATAGAAAATTATTCAAAAGTTTATCATCGATATTCAGGACATCTCTCTCTCTCTCTCTCTTTTTTGTTTTTAATTTTTTTTAGATTAACATCAAGATTGTTTTATCGCCCAGCCCTATCGATAACATTGCCTTAATCTCTCACATCAACCCAATAATCTCAGTGATAGATAGCTAATTTACAGGCTACATTTTAGACACACAGAACTAGTAAGCAGAAGTATGAAATTTACCTTGATATGTTTCTTCAAATTAGAGGCAGGATTAATGCTAATATCTGGCTTGAGCAAGTGAAACTCACATGACACAATCAAGCATTTGGCCTTTTTCACTGCAAAAAGCCCTTTCAGGTGCGGCTGTGATGTTCAGGTGTTGAAATGTGTTTGAGGCATCCTCCACATCCATAACAGTTGGCGCCAGATCTACAGCTGCCGTTCAAGTTTTTTACGTGTGATTTGATTTGACGGGAGTCACGAGACTCTCCTTAGCTAATCATGCTGATAGATAAAAATAAAATCAGGACAGGGAAGTAGCGAACACAGACAGTGGGAAAATAGCACATTAAAAGTACAGTTACAGCACTTAAAATGTACTCAAGTAAAAGTATAACAATTTTAAACTACTTAAAGTACAGTTCCTGGGAAAAACTACTTACAGTAAGTGAGTATTTGTAATTTGTTACTTTACACCCCTGCAACAATCGCACAAATATCAGATCAGCTGAGCATTCTGCATCATGGCTCTTTCCACAATTTACCAACATTATAGTCCTCACTGTTCCTTCTCATAATATGAGATATGCATGCCTTTATATAATACCATTGTATTCTGTGAAATTTTATTTTTGTGTGTGTGTTTAGCACTGGGTATCACCAACCACCTCAAGATGTGATACGTATTCCAATATGTAAAGATTCAGTTTATCACAATGCATCACAATATCATAATTGGATTGCGATCGAAACTGAGCCAAATGCGTGAGAGACACCCGACATTTCGTTGAGAGAGAGTCTTCAAATTCAGTTTATGTCTCTTTTGCACCTCACTGAATCATCTCAGACAACACAGAGAAATGCCAGTCCCCTATGCACTATTTTACTGCCACTGGTGTTCTGGCATAGTGATTAAAGCTAACAGCTGGTAACCAGAATTTTGCTGGTTTGATACCTGGAAGGAGCAAGCCATGAGATATCATTATTGTGCCTGTAATAAGTGTACTAAAAGTAACTTCAAATAAACATGTCTACTAAAATGACTACTTAATTATATAATTGCTTTTGGTTTACAAAAAGTGGTGATTACCTAAACAAAGAGCTACGGGTAAGCTAAAGCTTAACCTCAAGTGCCAATAAGATGACCAAAATCATTTTATTTTTATTGCTGAATGTAAAATGAATAATACTTGCTCTTGGCTCTAAATAAAGTTAAATCTATTGCTGTGGTCCTACAGGATTCTGCAATTGTAGTGGAGTCATTTAAGTCTGGGTTTGAGCCACCTGGTGATTTCCCTTTTGAGGACTTCAGTCAGAACATCCAGCGAACTGGGTCAGATAGCACCATTGGGACCCCCAAAACTGAGGGAGGCAAACCAGACCCCAAAAACCCGATCAGCAGGACCAAAAACAAACTTTGGCTTTTTGGGAAGAAGCCCAAGGTGAGGTTCACACATTCTTGAGTTGACATGCATTTTATGTCATAATAAAAATCTTAATTCTGGCTAAGTGGTAGCTGATTCACTTAGGATAGGTAGTAAATTAAAATCCACATCTGAGACAGTCTCTACTTTGACTTATATGAACAGTCAAAGATTATAAGGTTAGGTAAAACTTTAACTTCTGTTTTTACAGCTCTACAGTCAGTACCTGTATGCTACCTGACCTTTTATGTCTTTTTTTTAAGAACAAACTGTCACTTTTTCCCTTCCCTTGGGAGTAGTTCTTGTTTTTAAAAACTGTTGATTTGGAAGTTGTTATGAATGTTGCATCTCACTAGGAAACAATGTTAACAAGTTAGATTTTTTTTTTTTCAGTTTAGTTGTTGGGTATCTGTAGAATCTTAAGTATTAAAATATCTTAAAAGTAATTTTTAAAAACGTAAGGCCATTAAACATCTGAAATGTTTTTGAATTTTAAAGTTGGTTGAATTTGTTGAATTGTCAATTTGCATGTGCCTTGTTCATTTTTGTATTGTTAGAGTTAACGGTATAGTTCACCCAAAAAATGCTAATTCTCTCATCATTTACTCACCCTTAGGCCGTCTCAAACACATGATTTTCTAAGATATTTTGAATTATATTTGATGTCTGTTTGTCCATACAATGCAAGTCAACGGGGTCCTTCAAAAAAGGATGTAAAGGCAGCATAAAGGTAGTCACCTTGACGCGATCTTGATTTGAAGCCTGATCACACTTCTCTGCACTTGATGCATACACACAGTAAGTGTACATACAGCTTGTGTACATTCGGAGAGTGTGTGCACAGCGCTCTGTGCATGTGTCAAGCGCAAATAAAGTGTAAATGTGCTTCAAATCATGTTTCTGGCTTCAGAAGACATGGATTAAACCACTCCAGTTGTATGGATGAACTTTATGCTGCCTTTACATCATTTTTTGTGCTTGAAAGTGTGAACCTGTTGACTTGCATTGGACAAACAGACATAATTTATCATTCAAAATATCTTTGTGTTCTACAGAAGAGAGAAAGTCATACGAGTTTGATACGGCATAACGGTGTGTAAACTATGAGAGAATTATACTTTTTGGGTGAATTACTACTTTAAAAGTGGTTTCTCTGGTAAACCGTACTATTTAATGAATTCATATAAATAAGGTAAAAAAATAAAGGTATATTTGTATTGTTAAAATCTGTTAAAAAAAAATTAAAGGTCTTGCATTTCATTTCATTAAACATGCAGATACCCCGAATTGTCCTTTAACTAGCTAGCAAACAAACATGGTTTTGAATGTTTGTTTGTTTGTTTGTTTGTTTGTTTGTGTACTTGTATGGTTATTAGCTCACCTTAAATCTTTGTTGTCCCAGCTTCCCCCATCCATCCCACCCCCACCCCTCCCAAGTTTTCCCTCTGGCCATTTCCAGCCTCCTAAATTCAATACAGAGCGGATAGCTAACCGTCTGTCTGAAATGAGAATCACAAAAGCTAAGATCCCATCCTTCCGAGCTTTGAAAAGAGGGGTAAGAGTTGGCCTGGGACCAGCGTGTGTGGGTTTGCAGTGGTTTTCAAGTTACCGCTTGTGCTTGGGCTGGTTTCTCTCACCCAAGGTTTAGCTAATTCCAGCACACAAGGAAACAATAAATCTGTGCAAATGACTAAAGATTGTTTCTGAGTGAAGGAATAAGGCTTTCTCTGGGTCCAAGGAGCTGTGCCCTAATTTTAGCTATGGGTTAAAAATGAGAGTTGGCATTCTTGCAAAATGCACATGGTGGAGGTAGCATTGGGTGCTCTCTCTCTTCTTTTTGTAATGCAATAAAAATAAATATGCATGCTGATGAAGACATTTAATTTCTCTAATTGTGCGTTCACACTGATAAGGTATTAAAGGAATAGTTCTCCCAAAAATAAAAATTATGTTGTTCCAAACCTGTATGACTTTCTGTCTTATGTTGAATACAAAGAAATAAGAGTGTTAATCTCGGTCACCTTTCACTTTAATTATTTTTATTTTATTTTTATTTTACTTTTGGTTTAACTGTCCCTTTAATCACTGCAGGTCATCACATTATGCAGATCATATTACAGTCCATTTAATAGTTAACATATATTCTCTACACTCCTTATAAAGTGATGCTCTGCTCAGCTTTGCATCAAGAACGATCACTTCTGTCACCCCAAATCAGCAGCTGTCATTGAAAATGAATGATTTTCGGTTACTTTTGCCACTGCAAATCACTCTCAGTGTGAATGCGCCTTAAATCAGACATGAGAACGGTAAAACAGGGTATAGATTGACAAATATGAGAAGACCCAGTCGTCTGGATATACACTGTATTTAGTCTAGAAATGTCACTGTTTTGAATAACTTTCTTTTGAAGATCTTTTAAATCCTGAATTGTGCTTAAACTGTTTTGCATACAACAGCTTATTGTTTGTGTATCACATGCCAAACAGATTTCATTTACGAGAAGTGTTTAACATGCAGCTGTGGATCTCTTTGAAGAGGATAAACTCATCAAAGTAATTTACATTATCCGCAAATAGTCCCACCCCGAACGAATGATGATCGTTCACACACAGTTTGGTGAGGACGCAAGGAGCACGTTTGTGAATGGCCTTATTAGCAATCCAAATGCTGCTATTCTGAAATCTCACAAGCTCATCTTTTGTTTCCTCCACCTTTTCTTGGTTTATTTAGATAGGTGTCAGTGGTACTTGTTTAGTGCAACAATTTTTTAAACTCACTGAATGTTTGCATATTGGCAGAGTTACCATAGAAGCATATAGGAGTGCTATCTTTGTTTGAAGCATCTGTTGTGGTGGCAACCCTACCACCCTGCTAACTGCCATAATTATGGATTACCTTTTCCAAGAAGTTCAGATTAATTGTTGTAAAAACAACATCAGGGCATACTTCTCAAAAACCAACTGCCACTATATTGTAGCTGTTCTTCTTTCAGTTTATAGTAAATAACTTTGCCTAAATGGAAGTTTTGAAAACAAAGTTGAGGTTGTGAGGTTTCATGCTGGATGACATTTATGACTAGACTGCTCAACTTCTCGTTTACATTATATTAACCATGTTGTACTTACATGAACTAATTCTGAATTCAGTCAGGCTTTGGCTAAGGCCTGGGTTATCCCAGTAGTGCCCTTTTTGTGTGAACTTGTTACTAAAATCAGTCAAAATGCATTGGTTGACTGATGTTGATGAGTGATTTGTTGTCTTTGTTCTTTTAAAAATGACGTGACCTAACCGTAACCGTTCAGTGGTCGTTAAAGCTGGTAAGTTTTTGATGCTGTGTGTTTTGGACTGCTGTAATATAGGTTTTGAGAATAGACTTTGTGCGTTTATAGTATTTTTTTTTTATTTTTTTTTTATATATAGTTCCCCAAGCGTAGAGGATGCTTTGACCCCCCATTGCTTATATTGCACAGCTTAAAGATGTCTTTCTTGTTGTGTGGGTTCAGATTTATAAACTTTGGATTGAATAGCAAAATTGGAATGTATGCAATCAAATGGGCCCATTAAGCTCTGTGAATGACATCTCTCTAAAAAGCAACTCTGAGAACTTTAGCTGTGTGAGTTATAGATGTATAGATGCTCATCGAGACATCTTTGCCTCCCAACCAATAACCTGTATTTGTACAGGCACCAACACTTGAGGATCTCAGCCACCTTCCTCCTGAACAGAGACGCAAAAAACTTCAACAGAGGATCGATGAGCTAAGCAAAGAGCTACAGAAAGAAATGGACCAAAGGTAGACCAAGAAGAGTGCTGCTCTTTTAAACTCTTCTTTCCTGACTTTTTACGTAAAGAAAGTGAGAATTAAGCTGTTTAAAACCTGTTAAATGCCTATAAAATAATATCTCAAAATGGTCCTTGTCACAGAGATGCTCTAAACAAGATGAAGGATGTCTATGAGAAGAATCCACAGATGGGGGATCCTGGAAGCCTCCAGCCCAAGATTTCAGAGACCATATGCAACATGGAGAAACTCCGCTCCGAGATCCATAAAAATGAGGTAACTCTCCAAGAGGAGCAGTTCATTGTTACAGTTTTAAAAGGAAGCACAGCTTCTGGGAATGGACACATGGACAGATATATCTGACGTAAAACACTGTGCCAGTGCCACCTGGTGGAGGAATGGACAAAACGCATTGCCATGAAATTTATCACATACAAATTTTTTTTTTCATATTTTATATAAGGCAGAGTATTAAATATTTATTTTTCATTTACATAACATTTCTTTGTTGTAAATTTTTCAAAGTGCTTAAACTTTTCATGGTTTAAATAAGATTTTGAGTCACAGATTGTCAATGTGGGCCGGATCTAGGGGGTTGCTGTGGTGGGCTTTGCCCCCCAAAATGATCCTTTGCCCCCCCCCCCCCCACCCCCAGCATGTGAAGCACTTGCTTTCGTGTCACTAACCATAACCTAACATGACTGCGCTGGAGAAACACTCGTGCAACATCATCAAAAACAGTGGCGGGCATGGTAGATAAACTCGCACAACCCCCCCCCCCCCCAAATAACCCCTCTGTCAGTGGTTATTGTCCCCCTAATGTTACATTTCTAGATCCAGGCCTGATGTGGACTCAGACTTTGATACCCCACTGTATTTTGAAATTGCTCTTTGCCTGTCTCTCTCTCCATCTCAGTCTTGGTTAGCAGAGGTTGAAGGGAAGCATGGTTTGCGTAGTGAGCGACGGCCCAGTGCTGATGTGAATCACCATGCACCCCCCGGCAGAGAGAGGTCTGGATTTCCTGATTACATTATCTGCATTCTCAAGACAAGACAGGGACTGTAGTATGTTTAGTATACAGGCATCCATTTTAAGTGTGCCTAAACTGTTTGTAAACCCATGCTTAGAAGGGCTGTTGAGCTGTCCCTGCTATTCTGCATGCTGTTTGTAAATGGAAATGTGTAGAAAAAGCAGTAAAAGTTTGTTTAATCTCTGTTACAGTCCTGAAGGCAGTTACACAGATGATCACAGTCAGGAGCATCGGTCTCCACCTCAGCCAGATCCACACGAGTTTGATGACGAGTTTGATGATGACGATCCGCTACCGGCTATTGGCCACTGCAAAGCTCTCTACTCTTTTGATGGTACAAAACCGTTCAAGTTAACAGGTTTAAAAGAGGATGTCCTGGTCATATTTCACCCAAATATCAAAAGTAAAAGATCTATATTTAAGGTTATGCTTAATAAAATTTGTTTTAGTCATTTTTATTGTAATAATTGCATTACAGTAATTTTTTGTATTCTTTATGAAAAGAAATCTGAAGGTAAAATGTGTGGGTGGATTGCATTAAAATAAATGTATGCTGATTTTAATAATGAAAAATATTAGTGTATATTTTATTATTATAGGATTTGTTTTTTTATTGAAAATAAAAATGTGTGGCTGCATTGCATGAGGATTTGTGGAAGAAATATGCTTAATTGTCATTAGAATTATACCACAATGCAAAAATTCTTAATCTTACGAAATATGCTTCCATTTTATTTTTGCAAAATCAAATTTCTTTTTTTTAATTTTTTTTTTATTATTATTATTATGACCCAGACATATTTATGTGAGATTCTCCCAAATGAACTTTGTGTTGCTTTTCTTTATACAGTAGCCTTGTTGATAGCCTTTCATCAATGTGTCTTCTCTTCCTGTTAATTCTAAGGTGTTCAAACAGAAGTGTGTGTTTCTCTAGGCTCTAACGAGGGCACATTGGTGATGAATGAGAGTGAGGTGCTGTACGTCATAGAGGAGGATAAAGGTGACGGATGGACACGGGTTCGGAAACAGAGCGGCGTGGAGGGCTACGTCCCCACATCCTACGTGGAGATCACACTGGAGAAAAACAGCAAAGGTGCGGTCACCTACATATGACTTCACCCACGGAAGCATCTTCTAGTTATGGCATCACACATGGGGAAGCATGTGTAAGATTTATCGTGACTCATCAAGTGCAGCTTGGCTGACTGCCAAATACTTCTGTTCACTGTGTGAGCCCAAGGACGAACACACAATCACACACACACAGTTTTTAAAGTGACTGCATATCTCTGCACTGCGACTTTGCTGCAGTGGGTTATTCTAAAGCAGAGGCTACATTCGTAGTAGGATGGTTGAGATTTTAATTTCTTTTTATTGTATTTTAGTGCTCTGCACTGTGTTTAATCTTTTTTATTTTTATTAATATCTCTGAATACTTGGAACAAAACTGAACAAAATCGCCACCTTTTCAAATGTGTTTGTCTGAGAGATTATCTGCTCTAATCTGTCACACTACAGTCAGCTTTTATTGTTGAGATTTATGTATGTTTGTCTGTATGCACGTTAAAACTAATGTACACTACTTGAAGCCTCTCTTCACTGTTTTATACAGTCCAGTTAATAGTTATATTTACAGTTCATTTGAATGAACTACAGGTACTACAAGAACATCTGATCTTTCAGTCTGTGCAGATTCTTCCCCCTCTTTCCGCAGTGTCAGTTGTTTGCTGGAAAATTGCCCTGATCATAGCCGCATACCTTCGGTTGCATTTCAACTCTTTCTATGGGTGCCACTCTTCTCTTTAAGCTTTTAATGGCACAGCTTCATTCTGTTTTTATGTGTAACCAAAGATTATTAAAATAATTATGTTTCATTTAAGAAAATTCACTATAATAATTGCTTAAATTAGGAGCAGCACTTAATTTATTGGCTGGCTCACTTGCGCACCAGCGCCCTCTATGTTTGTGGTGGTAAATCGCGTCCATCTCTTTTCTGGCCAGTCCTTCTGGAATTATCAATGATTCTGTCTTTTTTCTCTCTATGGCTACAGGTTCCTGATTGGATGAATGGGGTTCTGTGGTGTTTGGTGAAACGGGACCCATTGCTGTGGGTCTGTTAGAGGGGCGTGGGGGGAATTAGGACCGGGGTGAGATTTTAGGGCTGTGTTGTGGCAAGTTGCATGTTTGCATGCTGTTTGTGTCATGGTGATTAACATCATTCCATTGCAGCAACGTTCCAGGGATAACGGGGTGTGCAGGGAGGGAGGGGCAACCTGGAAAGACACCCTTGAGCAATAACGGGGGAAGTCAAAACGTGTGTTGTTGCCTGGCACTGACATTTGTGCTCCATTTCAACTGTCATTGGAATGTTTTCCTATGCCATCTTGTGTGTTCTTAACATGCACTTGCATGATCCACAGCCGTTTAGTCCAATTGGCCCCTTAATAGGATTTACCCACTTATCCCATTTGCCTCTAATCTCTTAACACTTCTGTGACTGTCTTGTTTGTATGTCTGTTTTGGTTTACTTTTCTATATTTGTCATTGGTGCATTCCATCATGAATGTTATGTTAACCATATTGTGCAAGTCCTTGTCGAAAGCATGACCAATCAGAGTAGATGCATGGGAC
This sequence comes from Myxocyprinus asiaticus, assembly GCF_019703515.2. Lineage (NCBI taxonomy): Eukaryota > Metazoa > Chordata > Actinopteri > Cypriniformes > Catostomidae > Myxocyprinus > Myxocyprinus asiaticus. The sequence goes on along the minus strand of NC_059376.1, from coordinate 34,216,029 downwards.
TTACTGTAGCCAAGGCGACAGTGCCCACAGCATTATCCACCAACTTGCCAAACCCCCCCCCCCCCCCCCAAGTATGGGGGATGGAAGGAGCCTGGTGCTGTTCTACATTTGACCAGCAGGGGGAGCCACACACCTTATAAAAGAAGCAGTGAAAACGCCAGCGAGGATATTTGAAAACCAACCCATCATTCCGACATGTACCAGAATCTCTGCCTTAATTTCAGGCCTCTGAATGGTAACTAAAATTCAGAAGTCTATCTGCCCCTATAAGCCCAAAAAATCTCAGTGTTCTTGGGCTGCCAGTTCTCTGCGGTGCTTTCTTATTTCTTCTCCAGCAGAAATCAACAAACATGCTGTGGTCCCATCACTGCCTCTCAACAAGGTGCCACATATCTCCAAAATCCGATCTCAAGTCCATGTATTTGTGAATGTGATTCTAACATATGAAACTGTGTATGCATATGGATGCATACATGCATATGTATATACCTAGTTAGTTTTTATTATTAAACTGTATGTATTAACATCTTTATTTCAGAATGAATGTGTTTTTAGCGTGACTTTTTTATGGGGTTTCTAACCAAGCAAATGACTTTCAGAGGTTGCTTTTGAGAACCGTGCCGTTATCTCTTTGTAACCAGTGCTTCAAGTCGGAACACTATTCTCAAATGGACCCTGGTCTAAAGCAATGCACTTTTTACCCTGTTGCATTTGAATTGGAATATTAGGATGTGAATGATGTTGGATGTGAATGCTATGTTTTGAAAGAATGTGTTGTACAGTGAGACTATGGTGACCACTATATACTTAGGATTGTGTTGGACCAAGAGCAACCGAGAAATAAACACATATGTCTGTTTGTCTTGTTCATCCTGACTTGCTTGCTTCATGATTGTGTGTATTGTGCTTAAGGCTTTTAGTCTGATTTATGTATCCATTTATTAAACATAGGAGAACATATACTGCAGGAATGGCCTAATGGTGCACTTTTTGCAAGGAATGGCCTAATGGTGCAATTTTTGTTTATGTTGTGCAGGCCAATTTAGCAGCATCACGCAAAAACAATCATTTTCGATTCCCCAACCCTTTGTAGAAATGTGCTACTTGCTGTTAGCTATTTATTCTGTGAGTGAAAGTATACAGAAATTTATTCAGTGAGCAAAAGAGTCTGATAAGAATGGGGTTTTGGAGTAAAATAAGTAGTATTTGCCTGGTCATGGGATCTCAACATGGTGGCCCCCAAGATGAGGAACTGCTCCATGTAAAACAAAATGGCTTTCATTAAGCTACTAATATGACAGCAGTCTTTATCTCATGTGTCTATGATATAAAAAAAACAATTTAAGTACTAAAGTGTAATTTTCTTTAAGGGAAATACAATTACCAAGTGCACCTTTAAAACAGTATTATAAAAAAATAGAAACTGGCAAGGAAGTAAAGGCATGTTATTTCTTTGAGTTCAATTGAGTGTAATTTCTTTTACAATAGGTTTGCTGTTCAAATTCCTCTTTTATAATGCTATATAAGATCACAATCTCTGGGAATCAGATATGCTTTCTTTAGTTTGACTTCCACAGAACAATTGACTAAGTAAATAAGTGCCAAACCTACACTTATATTTTACACTCATCTTGTTTGCTATAAGATTGGAACAATCAAATGCTTCCTCACCTTTCCAGGTAGTACACTAGTATTGACAGAAGTCATGACTGAAAGTTAATCCTAGATTATCAGATGGATAAAGTTTAAGGATGTATCCTTTTCCCTAATCGCAGTAGTCTGCAAATATATGCAATGTAATGGAATTTAATATGGAATATCAAGAGGAAAAAAACAGATTTCTTTAACAGAATTAAAAACATTTATTAGATACTATTTTTCAGAATTTATTTAAATTTTATGGATGACTATTTACAGGTAAATAATACTTAATACAATATATTACATTAACTAGCCTTCACATGCTTACACTAGTGATGATTATGCACACCATTTTCCTTGTGGGATTCTTAAATAGATCATTGTTTTGACCAATGAGCATCATGACATAATAAAAAAAATAATTTCTAAGGCAGATCTCAGAGCTTCTTTTTTCTTTTTTTCCCACAGCATTTTTTTCTGCCTTTGCAAACTTTTTCGGTATTTTTCTGGGTGCATGACATTTTGGCCACTAGATATTTTCCACGTACATTTCCTTCTTTGACACTCTTAAAAGCAAAATTGGTACCAGCCCACTTTACCAGTCATAAGTGTGTAGCACAACACACTTCTGGAAAGTCCATATAGAAGAAACTAATCCTCCACAGTCATAAATAGCTTCCAAGTTGCAAGCTGAATCTTTTAAAGATCACGTGTAGATAGAGAATATTTCCAGCTGCAACTTTGTTGTGGCTCCATATGCAGGAATTCACACGTTTTTGTCTTGCACAGAAAGTCTCCTAATGAATTTTTTATATAGGTTGTCACTTTATTTCAGAGTTCTGTGTGTTTGACTGGAGGTTCTAGTTTTCTGGAGAGGGCTGTGAGGATGAGTTTGAACTTGTCGTATCGCTCTGTCTGGTTCACGGTTGCTCCTCTGCTGCCCCAGAGCAGACGCAACTGGAAATCAGTCCTCAAGATTTCCATCATGTCACCATTAGGTTGGAAGTCTGGAAAGGGAAGAGATATATCAAGAAATATAATTGTTATACTGTCATTATTAAAGAATCATCAAACAAAGTTTCAAATTAAAAACGTAATATTAATAAACATAATTTAGGAATAAAAGTTAGCATACTGACCACAGTCCGTAAGGAATAAAGTACAGTCAGCCAGTCATTATTGCAAAATAAACCCTGACAGAGTGATTAGTACCCAGACCAAAGCGGAAGTTTTGAATCATCCTCGAATGGTTTATTTTACGATAATGACCAGCTGACTGTACAGTATTCCGCTTTTTTACTGCTTAAAATATTGATTTGAGTTTAAATTTAGTGTGAAGAGACTGTGGAGTGCTATGAGAGACTTGAATCTAGCACAGTGTATGAGACAAATGTCATCTACGTACAGTTTAGCGGTAATTATACATTCTATTCTATATATTCTGTTTGTATTCCAGAGAACAGTTTTAAATATTCATACTACATAGCCAAGACATGTAAGAAACCAATGGCCACGTGTCATTACAAGGTCTTGAAATTTCAAATCATTCTTAATCTAAAGAGATATGAGCCTTCTATGACAAATCCCTATGATCTCTATATCTCTACCTTCAAAGTAAAGCATCAACCATCCAAACTGAACTTCTAAACTGTCTTTTGTAATGTCCTTGGCTTACCGTTGAGGATCCGCTGTGCGTTGCAGGTGTAGGTGTCTGCATTGCGTGCAACAGCACGAGCTCCCTCTAGGTGGCGGAACATGATTTCACAGCCTTGGTCACTGTTCTCCCAGGCGTCCATGTCTTCAAAAGTGACAGCAGACCGCTCCATTAGAGTGAGTAGAGGCATTAGCAACGGAATGCTGGCGTTGCTCAGTGGAATTTCAGCTGAAAAGACAGAACAAGAACTTTATTGGAAATTACCTGTAAAAGGGCATTTAAAATGTCCTACTGTATATTGTTAAAACCTTTAATTCACAGACTTTGTTTATTTTTAAAGGAATAGTTCACCCAACATCTGTTCTCCACAGAAATCCATACCATACAGGTTTAGAATGATGTGAGGTTAACTAATGGTAAATAATGACAGAATTATAACTCTTTGTGAACTACCTTTTCACAAAAATAATTTACTGATATTACAGTTTTTATACTAGTCAAAACTCACCACTTCCTTCATAGAGTCCTTTGTAAAATGGTTTCAAAGATTTCTCGTAAATAATGGCTGTTTGTGTATATTTCCTCCGTAAGGTTGTCCACGTAAGATCCAATCTGGTAATCTGTTCATACAAGAAAGATCAGACATATTTAAGTCTTTTCCATATACTGGACTGCACACAAGTCAAATGTCTCTGAGTCAAGTCAACTTAAACTGCTGTGTAGCAGAGATGAAAAGGTGTTTGGTACCTGAGGCATGTCCAGTGCTTTCATTATGGAGGAAAAGGCATAAAGATCTCCCATGGAGTCTTTTAGTTCCAGAGCAACCAGAATTATCCGGTTTAGGGTGGCAGCTCTCTCCTCTAGACTTCCTGTACACCCTAGGATATCCACAGCAACGCCAATTGCCATGGTGTTATGCCTGTTTAATAAAGGACAAGACAAGCATGTTAAATTTGTAGCCTACTTGATTTTAGACAATGCAATAAATCACTATATAATTTCGGTGATATGGACTTTGTTACTGTAATTGCACTGTTTAGATTGTTCATGGTTTGGTCATACTAGAATTTGAGCATGCAAAATTGCAACTAGATATGATGTCACACTCATGACAGTTCTGTTTTTAAAAAGTAATACATTCAAAAATAATACATTAAAAAAACATGTACTCCACTTTTCCAATGCAGCTTTAAAGTTTATACTTTTTGTATTTAGCTAAGAGATCAATCTGTAATGTTTAGATCCTCTATTGGTCAAATGTCTTTTTGCTCTTCTTATTTATAGTAGGCAAGAGAAGTCTGGTGAAAAAGCACTTTAAGACATCTTTACAGGTGTTTAAAGAGTTAATACTTTCTGTTTGAAAGTTTTCTGGGTCACTGTCTGCCCCTGCTGTGTCATCAGAAACCTGGTTTATAGATCATGTGTTGACTGTCTGTTTACCTTTCCATGAGGTCCTGACGCAACTGTCTCCCATGAGGAAGGGTCACCAACTCTAGCCCAGAGGTCACACCCATTTGACCTTTCATCTCCTCGGAAACATTCAGTATCCTAGCAACCTGTAACAAGTACACAGAGAATTTGCATCATATGAACCAACATCGAGAACCAAAAGTACTGCAAAGAAGCTGAACCTTAATTTTAAAGTCAAAATGAAACAGTATTTGCTTTGGTAATGTTATGTTTCCAAATGAATATACAGTGAAACAAATGTGGAGATTTAAGCTAAAGAGGCAATTTTTTTAAAAGAGAGCAAGTTCTTAAATTTGAATGAAAAATAACAATGACAAATTGTTTATTTTATTTATTTTTTTGGAGTATCGTGCCCTGATGAATCATGGAAAATAATACAATGTGTATTAATACAGTAAATTCTGTCTCTCTCGATTTCAAGTTGACTTTAAAGGGTTCATGATCTGGATTTTAGGGCAGATTTATAGTGAAAAAATATGTTGTGTTGGGTGAGCCGACCTTGTTTTCTCGTCCGTAATATTGGTCCTGTGACTGACATAAACTACCAGCTTGAGATTTAATTCGCAAATACCCAGACAAACAGCCTGGTGCCTCTAATACAGGCAGAAATAAATGTGGTGATGTGGATAGTCATGTGTATAAGAGCCTTTTTGTGTCATTTTTTATTGGATTCATCTGAATTTAGTCTCTGCAGTGTGGCACAGTTGTAGTCTTGTCCTCAGGTTGGCAAGAAGGAACCAGTCTTCAACCCGAAGAGTAGGCTAACTCACATAATGAGATTTTAATTACAGACCTGTTGTCAATAATAACCATATTTTCAGCATTTGGGTGAGGATGGTTATCCCTAGTTTTGTTTTGATCTTTTGTTGTTGTATGTTTAGCTTTTTTTTGTCCTGCCCCTCCCATTTTTTTTTTAATTGAAAGTTATCAAACAATCAGCGGTAGATTAGTCATCTATTGTACAATTAATATTATACACACCAATATGAGCTTTTAAAATCAACATGAAATGGCATTTGCAACCCATTTTACTTCTGTAAGAATGTGATATATTTCAGAATGAAACTGAATAGACCTTAGTCACTATAGCGCCATATCTAATTTTGATTGGAATGCAAACGAAGCTCTGACAGATAGACTTACAGTCTTTTCAGTGGTATGCATGATATATAGCTACAGTAGATCTTGTCAAAAAGATTTTTGCCAACTGAGTTTTTTTTTTTTTTTGGGAAAGATGTTCTTCTCAATGTTTCAGCAGAGCAATCCAAAACACTTTAAATAACAGTACAACCCATTGAAAAGACTATCCATTACAGCCTCAGTTTCATTCCTGTCAAATACCAAACTGAACCATAAAAAATAGGCATACCTGAATGGAGCCAAACTTGAATGTGAGTTTGTAGTCAATTATGTAAAACTACTTCCTTTCTGATTCACCACCGACAACCACTTTTTAAGGATGCTTTTTGACCAGGACATGGAAGCTGATAGTCAAGTTTACCCTCAAGAGGATGTCAACATGTCCTTCTGATACTGCTTTTTCAAATCTGTCATTATGTGCTATTAGTTCCATAACATTACTTTACCTATAACATTACCACAAAGCAGCATTAAATTACTGTGTTAACTTGGCAAGATTTGAGAAAGGCTACATTACCTTTAACAGTAGCCTAAAACAATGCATTAATAGCAATTTGGCACATTATTTTTCATGACAGCCCTTAGTGACTTCAGCCTAAAGGACAGTCATTTTAGATGCAAAGCAAGTTATTGCTTTCAGCTGAAAGATTCAATATTGTGCTATGAAGAACGTGTATTAAGAAAGTAAATAGGGTCAATTTTGAGTTCAAGTTGACTTCAATGTCTCAGTCATACCTGACAGTCTGTTTGCAGGATATGTTTTGCGATCATCTTTGGATCTTGACTGATGACGATTTCTTTGGCTTTCTTCAACACTGACATCTCCAATGGCTTGTTCTCCACTGGCAGAAGCCTGAAGTTTGTGTCTCCTGGTTTAAACACTGATTCAGTTTCAAACACAGGTCTTTGGAAACCTCTGACTTTATTGGCATTCTGTTCTTGTTCTTGTTCTTTATTCCCCTCATTGTCATCCTCGCAGTCATTGTCCAGGGCCTCAATGGTGTTATGATAGGAACTACAGTCCAGCTTAATGCTGCTATCAGTTCTTTGTAACACCTCTTCAGTCTTTAGACGTTCCACATAGCCATTGGCCTGTTGTCTGTTCATTTTTTCCCATTCGGCAGGGGTGCATGGACTCAGTTCACAGTAGCTTATTTCTGGACTCGATGGGCTACCCAACTGCTGTTGTTGCTGAGATGAAGGTCGCTGTTTGTGGGGCTTTACTGGGGGTACAGGAGGAATGAGAGGCTGCTTGCCAGGGGTGCAGTGTGTTCTCATGGAAGGCACCTTGCTGGGTTTAGGGGGCGGCTTGGGACACAGCTGGCTGTCAGATCCACGGATGGCCTCACCAGGCATGTCAAAGGCCATTTTGCGTGGCACTGTGGGGCTCAGGGCTGGCTCACTTCCTGTTCGGAATACTGGGGATTTAGGGCACAGCTGGTGCTCCATATGTTGAATTTGAGCCTGGGGCCTACACCCTGAAAGCAAAGGAATACATTTATGTGTGTCATATTAGGGAAGTCAAAAGTACCAGTACTTTGTTGCCAAGTCGATACTAAAATAAAAAAATGTAAATATGTAACAATAGTAATGTCTTTCTATATTATCGGCAGTATCAAGATCCGATTCAATCCATTACCCATCTGACTGACAGGTGGCTGCTTTAAAAACGCAACATATTTATATGCGCTTATGTCTAACAATATTTTGCTGAGCATCCGGGTCAAAATAATTTATCTTGACAAGGCATTAATGTAATGTCACAGTAGGTTTGTAAACAGGCCCTGTCGTGGAATACAGATTGTTATGTGAAAATGCAATTATAGCAATACTGACAAGAAAAAGAGAAGAATGATTGCTTGAAAAAAGGCTACATGTCATCCAGTTCCAATCCATCCAGTAATCCAATATTAAATTAATATACATATTAAATTAATTTAATATTTATCTTAAAGGAGTGTGTTCAATGCATATTTGTTTTAGCTGAGATATTAATTTTTTTTTTTTTTAAGTATCTTGACATTTTTACCGGTACTGGCATAGACTAGAAAAATCTTGGTATCATTTAATTATCCAATTTTTTAAAATATAATTTAAATAAAAGCAGACAATGCATGGTAGGTTGGCTGCACAGAGTTCATGGAGAAAAGTCAAATCAAGTGCAAAGCTGCCATTCTAATTTGCAGAAACACGTAAAGTTTTATTTTTGCATTCTGCACGGAAAAGCAGATTCACCACACTAGTTTTTGACGTGGACTGCAAAGCAAAAAAATTTCGGATAACCATCTTTATTCCACTGACAAAGGCATAAATAACCAGTACCTCCACTTTCATTCTCCTCCACAAAACAATTTATTTTGCATTCCAATCCCACGTCTCATTTCACACATTTAACGTTGGATAACTCGGTGTGAATTTCAAAGGCGGGAACGACATCTTGACTTTGAGAATTACTTTCTGTTTGGCACAAAGTGAAGAAGATGATGGGTCTTCAAGGCTGTCAGATGTGTGTATCACCAGAGAGTTAGAGGCGTGATGGGGTATCAAGGAGGATAAAAGCTGACAGGCACTCACCGATTGGGAGGAAGCTCTCCGACTGATGGGTCTTTAGTGGATGTCTCCTCTCCTGAACGTGGTTTAGACATGCTGGTTGACTCCCACACTTATCCTTGTTGCTGGGAAGGAGAAAGACAGGTCACTTAGTTTTGGAAACTCTCAGAAACTAAGATGACATGAACCACTCCTACAAATTCTATCTGTCTGTCTGTCTGTAGGTCTGTTTGAATATATATATATATATTATATAATATTAGTGTTTCTCTCACCTGAGGAGGTTCCCACGGCTGTGGGAGTGGTCCTGAGCATGCCCATTCATGATATTCAAACTCAACCGTTTCGAAGTCAGGCTCTTCCTCTCTGAGTATCCAGCCTCCATGCGTATAGATCCCACACCATACTTCTCCTCCAGGCATCTCAGAGGCAGAACTCTGTTGATTGGCTGAAAGATAATCGCTCCGACGACTTCAGACACAGGCTCGCGGTTGCCCACGTAGTATCGCACTAGCGCGGGGACGCTGTCGAATCCTTCCTTCTCGAACAAGTACTGAACACGTGAATAGGCCTCGTTCATGGCTACTACTCGTTTATTAATTTTGAAGTGCTGGGGGCTGTTCTTCCACTGGCAGGTCAGGACATAGTTTCCTGGACTGGACAGCGAATCCCGAATCAGAAAGTCACCATCTCGCTGGACTAGGTTTTCAGCCACCTGAAATCCAAACACACACAAAATAGGCAGTTTTTTTTGTGTGTGTGTGTGTGTGTGCGCATATGGTTAAAAATATTTTTTGTCTTGTTTTTTCTTCCCCATTAATTTCAGATGACTTCTGATGTTGGATCAATGGCCTTGTGGTTAGTGCACATGCTTAGACACCTAGAGCAATGGTGCTTATATGGGCAATGCAAGTTTGAATCCAGCTCACATCATTTGCTGGTCATCTTTCCCACTGTTTTCCCCATCATTTACTGTCCTTTCCCTATTTTTCATACTATCAAACAAATGACAAAAAGGCAAAATTTTGTGGACCTACTTTATATTAGGTGGCCTTAACACAATGTACTTATTATGTACATACATGTTGTTGCATTGTAATTACATTTAAAATATTTGCATTTAATTTAATTTGTAGTTACACAGTTAACTTTACCCCTAACCCATCCCTTACCCCAAAACCTAACCCTAACCCTAACCTTGCTCCTAAACCTACCCGTACCTCAACCTCAGTAGCAGCAAATGTGGGAATTTTGCAGAACAACGTAGTTGCACAGTAAATAAATATTGTATGTATTTAATGTTAGTACATAGTAGTTAAGGCCACCTAATATAAAGTGTGACCAATTTTGTTATCTGCATGTTTTTACTTGCTTTCATTCATGTAGTACCTACTGTGATAATGATAGTTCATTATAAATGGTGCCGTTTGATACGTAAACATTTGAGAAGTAAGCATTTAGAAGGTAGTGATGTTTTCTACTCATAAATTCTTATTTATTTTTGTTCTAAACATTCTCTCTAATCAGATTGTGAACATCCACAGTAAACATGGAGATACTTTTATGACAGTGATGCATGGCATGACCTAAAAATTTGTTTCTTTTATGGATCACCAGTGCAGAAAAGCAGTTTAGAATGATGGATTACCTCTCCAAACTGAAATGTTTTGGTATGTTTTGATTTGTGAAATGCCTGAAGTGACCCCATTATAATGCATAGACAACTAGAAGTAAGCCATTTGCAGGTTGATTACCCCAAAAAGTGTAAACACTGTGGCTCTGTGCTGCTATTAAAACTGTTTGGTGATGCTAGTGACACAGAAATTAGTAATTTACCTGTCAATTTTACACAGTTATTGTGTTTTGAGCAGCTGGGAGCAGTGGCACCAGGAAAAGAGTCATTAAGTGTGATTAGAATCGCTGAGCTTTTATGGCTGTTTCCAGGATGGCTTTGCTAAACAGCTGTTCTCAAACCCAACAGCAACTAAACATGACTATATAGTTATAAATAATGTACACTAATAAAAAAGTACCATGGTAGTACTGTGTTTTTGGAACATGTTCCAATGTAATACAATGGTATTCTTAGAATAGCATGTCAATACCATGATATATGAATGTAGAAATCATTCAGCACCATGGTATATATCAAAGTACTATAGTATTACCACATGTAGCCAACACTGTACAATGTGGCTAATACATAATTTTTTTTGTAAGAGTAGTTATAGTTACCTAACTATAATGTAAACTAACTAACAAATATACCATGGTATTTCTGTGTTTCTTGAAAATGTCCCATGGTAATACTGTGATAATTTTGATATAGTAATACCGTGATATTCATGGAGGCTGTGCAATGTGTTTGTCTTAAGTTATTTTAGAATAAACCATTATGACTATTGAGGATTCACAAGTTGCTACCTGCCTTGTGCCATTAATTAATCCCACTTCATTAACGTGTTTTAATTGCTTTTTTCCCCCCACGGTGACAAACACAACACCCCGGGAATTGACACTAAACACTTCTGAAATCAACCACAGGTCATTTCACACCAGTGGTCACAAAAAGAACATGTAGAATTAGTGAACGACTGCTTTTCATCTTCACATTAATTTGTAGTCTGTTTGGTTGAATTCAGTTGAACAGGTCAGACTCGTCCTGAAAGACACAAGAGTTGTGGGTAAACACAACCTGTATTGCAGCCCATGTGCTGTCAGGGGCTTTGTGAAGGACTGAATGCATAATCACAGGGTGTGTAGTGATCCACAGATCACACAAAATGATAAATGAGTGTGTACAGACTCCCTGCTGATTCCTGTTATCTGTGTTGAAATGTTGATGTTGCCATTATTAATTAAGAATCAAACCAGTCACAACAAATAAGCGAATGTACATTATATTTTGGCAGAACCCCTTTTTAGTTGTCTAAACAGAAAAAAATGGAATATGTGGAAATCAAAATTCAAATCTGGAAAGAAAAAGCATGTTTTAGGATTTTGAAAAATGTAAAACAAAGAAATGTAATTTATGATTCTGCAAGATTCTGCACTATTTCTAGGTCACTAATCAATAAGCAAATTTGTGAGACTGACCGTGTTAACTCCTTTGTACAAAAGATCAGATTTCCTTACTTTTATTGAAGCATAAAAGTTTGATGCTCTTTGGAACATTTTCAAATCATACCGGATAACATGAATCATCAGATTTTACACTTTTGGAGTCCATTCCAGCACAAGTGCATGCTGTCATTAAAGCAAAAGGGGTACATGCCAAATACTAAGAAATTCTGAAATTCATGTGAATATTTCAATTCAAAATTTTACATTTTATAATGTTGCAATTTGCAATGCACATGCAAAACAGACACATTTTCACTAGTGGTCGTTTTACACCCTACAATATACAGTACACATACATTATAAATACGGTATGTACAATTTTTAAAGTCAAAGCGACTCTTAAGAAGCTTTGTGTATTTTTAAGTGTTGTAGATCTGTAGATTACAATATTTCTTCCTTTTTCTTTATTCTATTCTATTTTTCTTTTCAAATCTGATCTAAGCCTTACTACATTAGGTCTGCAGCACGCAGTTTAAGGAATCCTTTGTTGCAGAACAGAATAAATAATCTTGCCAAAGGTGGTTTTTATTTTTTAATTTTTTTATACACTGTTCTTAAACCCATTGAACGGCATTCTAAGGTCACTTCTGAGTGTGTTAAACCTCGAGGAATGATTATGTTCCATTGTGTCATAACCATTGCAGGGCGATATTTGTGGTGTAAACAATAGGTTAGCTCTGGACACTGGTAGTTCTGTTCACATGATGCTGTAACATTAAATAAATACACCTCGGGTCAGATAGCAAGCATGAAACATCATAAGATTACCAATCTCACTCTAATGCAGTTGTAGATGGATGAGTTGTCAGTTTCAGGGGCATATCCTGCAAAAGAGCATGGGAAATAAGCTGGAGTACATAGTTGTCATAAGAGCGGATCTGTAGCTGTCAGCACTGTAATGTTTGACATAATGATAAACTGTTGACAGCTGTTTTTTGAATGGCTCTTGGTGTTAATGAATAATCCAATATATAGTGTACTTAATGTAATAAAGTTATTATGTCTGAATTTTGTTATCAAGTCCGTATAACCACGACGGAGCTAATTGCAACTCCCAGTAATGCATTCTCAGTAGATGCCAGATTTAGCTTTCTGTTTCAATGAAATGTAAAATGCCATGGGCAAGTCTGGGTGTGAATGTGGCTGTTCCAGTTCAAGGCAGGTTTGGCGCCTGTAAACCAGTTAAAAACAAGTATTGAGCAACTAATGTGTGAACTGACTCTCTCTGCTCTCGTGTTATTTTAAATATATTTGTCATTAGATGAGATGTGGGTTTCACAGTCGCATTTTGTAAGCTGTGATTCATCAGTTTGTCTATATCATAAAGCAAGTATGAGTACCATTACTGAGTTTTTTTATGTTTTTAAAATAGTGTTCGGTAGCAGCTCGTGACCACGGATGTAGGTGGGGCAGATTGTCGCTCGTTAAACACTACTACCTGACAGAACGTGTGGTGTCAGATAGTAGTAGAACATTTATTCAATATACAGTTTTGAACAGATTTACACCTTAAAAAATGACATTATGTGCCGTTTTTAGTATGATATACTGTATGTTTTCAAGTGGATTAATATTTAAGTAGGGCTCTGCCACACCTGCCCATATAGGCAAGCTGCGGTTGATAGTTTCTTAAAAAAAACGTATATCCCTTGGGCCTTGCGAAACAAATGCCTGTTTTAAAAAGAAAATCTGTCACCTCGATATGCTTATATTGTAAAAGAGAATGTTATGCTGTTAAGCTTCAGTCAAGCAAATAAAAATGAATCTAAATGGAAATGGAACATTTAAGAAGGCAACAGACAGTTTTTATGGTTTATTGTTTTGCAATGTATACCAATTAGATTACTATGTGAATGCAACATTGTGCGAAGCATGGGCGATTCTAGGATTTCAATTGTGACGAGGAGGAGGGCGTGGCTGGGCCGTGATGATGCAAGGCCGGCACTGAATCAACTGATCAGCGGGAGAGCGAGATAAAGGGGAGCCGGAGGCACCAGTTCGAGAGAGAGAGACCCAGGCGGCCACGCTGCATGTGTGTGTGTGTTTGTTTATGTTTGTTTTAAGTTCATTTATATCATTAAACTTTACATTGACCGTTCATCCGGTTCCCGCCTCCTCCTTGCCCATCCCTTGAACCATTACACCAATCTTAGGGGGGCTCGGCCCTCAATTAAACTATTAGATTTGCACATTTAATATATTCCAGCATATTTAGTGTAATGTTTTTTTTCCCACTGTGTTTACATCATTCAAGATAGTCAGCTAATATTCATTCAGAATATTGACATTATAATAAACACGCTTAAAGTTATAAAAAATTAAAAAATAGAACCATTCAAATAATTATTTTTAAATTGTCCATTTATTAACAAATTAAAAAATTATTGTGCTTATTATAGAAAATCAATAATTTTACAACTTCTGTAAATTAAAGTTATATTGAATGAATGAACGTTACATTTATATAGCACTTCTCAGACACTACAATCACAGTGCTTTACACAGTGAACAGGGGACTCTCCTCAACCACCACCAGTGTGCAGCATCAACCTGGATGATGCAACAGCAGCCATAGTGCACCAGTACGCTCACCACACTCCAGCTATTGGTGGAGACTAGAGAGTAGAGTCATAGAGCCAATTAATGGATGGGGATTATTAGGAGGCCATGATTGAGAATGGCCAATGGGGGGACTTTGGCCAGGACACCGGGGTTACATAGGCTACCCATTCTTTACGAGAAGTGCCCTAGGATTTTTAATGACCACAGACAGTCAGGACCTCGGTTTAACGTCTCATCCGAAGGATGGTGCTTTTTTACAGTTTAGTGTCCGCATCACTATACTGGGGCATTAGGACCCACACAGACCGCAGGTTGAGCACAACCTGCTGGCCTCCCCTAATCCCTCTTACAACAGCAACCTTAGTTTTCCCCAGGAGGTCTCCCATCCAGGTACTGGCCAGGCGTTACAGGGCGTTATGGCTGATGGCTCAAACACCACAAAAACCTATTATTACAATAAATGTCACATTTAGCTTGGTCTATATATAAGTTCAGATTTGTTCACTTATTTGTTCAGTAACCATTTTTGTAAATCACACCTTTACGCCAGTCGCAACAAATTAACATCTTTTACAGTATGCGTTTAGCGTCATTAAACCAATGATAAAGCCGAAACAAGTCTAAATCTGCTTTATTAAAATCAGCATGCCTACTAAGAGACTAAAGCTGTGTTTAAATACCATAAGCGTTTTCCCCGCAAATGACAACAAGCATATAATTTTGTGAACTGCCGTGCATGATCATTAAGGTATACAAAAAAGGCAACATTGCCTGTAAGTAATTACAGGTTGTAATTACATCCTGATGTCATTGCAATGTCATTAGTCACTTTTAATTAATCCAGCCCCTTTCTCTCCTTTTTAAACGAGATTACCGAACTAAATGAGTGACATGCCTCCTCTCCTTCAAGCGGTCAAAAGACGCTGATTCTCGCTCGTTCATGAATCGAATGAGGAAATGGTGCATATTCATTCAGTAGGTCAAACCAGTGATCTGCTCCTTCACAGCCCACACTCAAATGCTATTGGCTTGCGCTTTAGTCAGTCTTTACAGGTGGGAAAAGCCACCAAAGCAGCTCACACTTCAAACAAGTGCAGCATTGCAGCTGTAGCTGTTTAACACACTTGCGTGCTAATTGCAGTCACAGATTTTTAGGGGGGCTGAAGCCCTAAGCTTTATCAAGCTTGGCAAGAGCATTATGAGTACACCAACAAAACATACCAAAAAGTACTGTGGTTTTGGTAATACCATCGTTGTTTGGACATAAATCATGGTAATACCATGGTATTCTTGGGAGTACAATGTAAAAACAAAAGTACATGAATGTGGTTATCATTTAGTACCATCATACAGTTTTCATCTGTTACCAACACTGTAATCATTATACTTTTTTGTATAACAAGTTGGTAATAAGAACATCTAATGGAAGTCATAGATTAACTGTGGATCAAACTGTATTTTCTTCCCTTAATCAAGTATTACTAGCCTTGCCCTGTCTCTAGCTGTCGCAAACATGGCCACATGTCTTTATTTCATAATCATTTCCACAAAGAGAGTGAATGTTTCAGTGCCAGATAAAAGTAAGACTTCCAGTGTCACTCAAGGAGAGAGAACAGACATGCTTTGACAGCATAAATATGTGTACAGTAGCACTGTACCAAGATTAAATTTATGCACCATCTTTCAAAGGCATGCTAAACTGTGTATTTGACCATTGTTCCTGGCAACCAATTTCCTACACTGTACTAGTTTTGTGTCTCTTGTATCACTTTCTCGAGGTCTCGGTTTTCTCATGTAAATAAATGATTTCACCTACAAATCAATATTATGTCTATTCATTTACATATTTGGTAAATAATCGTGTATTAAGCAGGATAATTGCAAAATAAACCTCTTCATGGTGCTAGAAGAGATTTCTGCTTTGTGTTAGGGTCCTGATCACCCTGTCAGGGTTTATTTTGCAATAATAGCTGGGTAATTGTGCATTGTCCCTTACAAAACAACCACTCGCCACAAAAAGACTCCATAATATATATATTATCCCATATTAACAGAGATCTCCATGTTACAAACTCTGTAGTCCACCCACCCCTCTCCCTCTTCTAATGCCCAGGAAAGGAGTACCTGTCTGGGGATGGCTCCATGATACCAGGCATGGCTCCGTGGTTCCTCACTGCTTAGTTTCAGTTCCTCCTCTAGTTCTCTCCGAAGCTTCTCCGGTGGTCCATCCATGATGTATTTGTCCCTTGAAAACTGCACATAGACAGGAACAGAAGAGTATGTTAGAGCCATGATGGCCCTGAATACCGTGTGTGGCTCTGAATGTTTGTAGTATGCGGTATCAGTTCAGATAAGCTGTCTTTTTCTATTCCCCTCCTTCCTTTTTGCTGTGTGACTCAGTATCTGACTGGCTCATCTATCCTGTGCTTCCTGTGACATCTATGCCCCGCCCCCTTCCTGTCTATGCCCACCTCCATAAGCCGTGGGGCATGCCGTACCTTTACCTGCACATACACACGCCCACATTGCTCTTAATCATCACTAATTTTCACAGGTTGTTGGAAAATTGCATGCTGTCTCAGAGAGTTTTAGATTTCGCAATTTAGGAACTTTAGAGGGTAAATACAATTCTTATCAGGGTAACCAATAAACTGATTTTATTGTATTTTTTATTGTATATTTGATTGGAGTTCACGGTAATACCATATCATAAAACGTGTCTAAATGAACTTTTAACTTTTAATATTAATGTAAAAAATTAAGGCACACTGTTTGCTCACTGGAATTGTTTTGCTTTGGAATTTTTTTCTTTAAAGGTTTTTGTGCTATATAAAAACCCAGTGTTAGTCAATTAATTAAAATACATTCTTATTCTAAACATATAACTGATATTAAACACAAAAGTAGCTGTAAATAATATTTTATATCGTAACACAATACATTTGATATAATTGGATGGTTCCCATGTTAAAATACATAGCTCTCTACTGACTACCATCACGGTAGATTTTCTTTCAAGTTTTGAAGATTTTGAGTTTTTCCCTAGAAAACGTACTTCAATATCAGCTATCTGTGAATACAGATATCTGACAGCTACAGGTCACTATGAAACCGGCACTAAAACCATAACTAGATAGACCTAAATTCAATATTATAACACACTAAATGTTACATAACAGATAAAAATAAAAAATAATACAAAAAAATAATTCACTATGGGGACACTTTTATTTGTAAAGTACTTCATAAAGCATAGTTCCATTACCTTTCCCTTCAAGGTTAATTTCTATGTATAAGCTTGCTTTCAATGTCTCGGTGAATAACATAACTCGGTCATGTGACCAGTATAATACTGTTGTAATAGAATTTAAAAACAATTTCCACATATAGCACTTAGTTCTAGACAAACAAACATAACATTAATCCATTGCCAAACACTGACAACTGAAGACTGATTAAGCCAGTTCAACACTCTTGATATCCTCCAGCATGTCTTAACAAAAAGCACATGCCATTGTTGTTTATCAGCAAATACTGCTTTTGTGTAACCAAATTACTCTGACAATGTTCAAAATTATACACTAGTGCAGGGGTTTTCAAACTCGGATCTGTGGAAAGTTTGAAAATTTTACTAAATGTATATTTTAAGGCAAAGTTAACTTAATTTTATTAATTGCTAACATTTTACTGAATTTGACATTACCGTTTCATCCTTTAAAAACAGGTCTTAATCATGAAACTAATCACCAAAGTTTTATTCTATGAAAGATACACTCAATTTAATACAAAGTAATAAATACATTAAAAAAAGAAATCCAGATAATATTTTAATTAAACTCAATAGGTTTTGGATTTAGCTCAATGGCAATTATTTGTGTTAGCAAACATGTTTTATTTATAATATCACGGTTACTTTTTCTCACAATAAATTTTTTTATTTTTATTCATGAAATATAGCTGCCTTTAAATTTTAGGAAGGGGATCCCGGCAAAGGGGATCACCACATGTGGGTGTCCTTGGCATCAAAAAGTTCAAAAACCCCTGCACTAGCATACTGCACAGTATATGCAGTACTCAAAACAGCCTACTATATATATATATATATATATATATATATATATATATATATATATATATATATATATACAGGTGCATCTCAATAAATTAGAATGTCATGGAAAAGTTCATTTATTTCAGTAATTCAACTCAAATTGTGAAACTCGTGTATTAAATAAATTCAATGCACACAGATTGAAGTAGTTTAAGTCTTTGGTTCTTTTAATTGTGATGATTTTGGCTCACATTTAACAAAAACCCACCAATTCACTATCTCAACAAATTAGAATATGGTGACATGCCAATCAGCTAATCAACTCAAAACACCTGCAAAGATTTCCTGAGCCTTCAAAATGGTCTCTCAGTTTGGTTCACTAGGCTACACAATCATGGGGAAGACTGCTGATCTGACGGTTGTCCAGAAGACAATCATTGACACCCTTCACAAGGAGGGTAAGCCACAAACATTCATTGCCAAAGAAGCTGGCTGTTCACAGAGTGCTGTATCCAAGCATGTAAACAGAAAGTTGAGTGGAAGGAAAAAGTGTGGAAGAAAAAGATGCACAACCAACCGAGAGAACCGCAGCCTTATGATTGTCAAGCAAAATCGATTCAAGAATTTGGGTGAACTTCACAAGGAATGGACTGAGGCTGGGGTCAAGGCATCAAGAGTCACCACACACAGATGTGTCAAGGAATTTGGCTACAGTTGTCGTATTCCTCTTGTTAAGCCACTCCTGAACCACAGACAATGTCAGAGGCGTCTTACCTGGGCTAAGGAGAAGAAGAACTGGACTGTTGCCCAGTGTTCCAAAGTCCTCTTTTCAGATGAGAGCAAGTTTTGTATTTCATTTGGAAACCAAGGTCCTAGAGTCTGGAGGAAGGGTGGAGAAGCTCATAGCCCAAGTTGCTTGAAGTCCAGTGTTAAGTTTCCACAGTCTGTGATGATCTGGGGTGCAATGTCATCTGCTGGTGTTGGTCCATTGTGTTTTTTGAAAACCAAAGTCACTGCACCCGTTTACCAAGAAATTTTGGAGCACTTCAGGCTTCCTTCTGCTGACCAGCTTTTTAAAGATACTGATTTCATTTTCCAGCCAGATTTGGCACCTGCCCACACTGCCAAAAGCACCAAAAGTTGGTTAAATGACCATGGTGTTGGTGTGCTTGACTGGCCAGCAAACTCACCAGACCTGAACCCCATAGAGAATCTATGGGGTATTGTCAAGAGGAAAATGAGAAACAAGAGACCAAAAAATGCAGATGAGCTGAAGGCCACTGTCAAAGAAACCCGGGCTTCCATACCACCTCAGCAGTGCCACAAACTGATCACCTCCATGCCACACCGAATTGAGGCAGTAATTAAAGCAAAAGGAGCCCCTACCAAGTATTGAGTACATATACAGTAAATGAACATACTTTCCAGAAGGCCAACAATTCACTAAAAATGTTTTTTTTTTATTGGTCTTATGATGTATTCTAATTTTTTGAGATAGTGAATTGGTGGGTTTTTGTTAAATGTGAGCCAAAATCATCACAATTAAAAGAACCAAAGACTTAAACTACTTCAGTCTGTGTACATTGAATTTATTTAATACACGAGTTTCACAATTTGAGTTGAATTACTGAAATAAATGAACTTTTCCACGACATTCTAATTTATTGAGATGCACCTGTATATACTATGCGAGACGGTATGCAGTCTGCAATGATAACAGTTCCATAAGTTCATTCATTTGTCACACTGGAAATTGAATATCAAGTTGAGCACTTTCCATTGTGGAATACGGTGTTCCATGCCATGTTCTCTGGTTTAATACTTCGTATTTATGGGAAATATAGTAGGTCATCTGGGTATTCCATACATTCAGAAATGCATACAGTATACATGGTGCATACTGAACAAATAGCATGATCAGTATGGTAGAGGGCTGTTACAAACATTCTTATGACACAAGAGTTCTTTACTGGAGTATCTACACTGGTCACTAGGATAGAAACTAATTAGCTCTATGTTGAGTAAATTCTTAGAACTGCAGCATAGGGTTGTAATCTATTATAAAGATCTGATCTGGAAACGTATATTGAAGTTCCCTGAAAAGCCAATGAGGTCACATTCAAAGTACCCAGAGGCAAAAGCGATTCAACTCTGTATTATAAAACTGATAGTTCTGACTCTAAAATCTGATTGGATGAGAAATTTTCAAAGCCATTTGTAAAATAGCTGATATGCGTACAACTGTGTGACAGCACAATTGAATTCTATATTAATGTACTAAGTTACTTTGTTGATTGGGAACCATAAACAATGTACAGTCTTGAGACCCCTTCTTGCTTCCAGCTGTTTTTGAATACATATTTAAATGCCCCTTAGAAATATTTCTGAAATTGTTTATACAGGGTTGTCTTGAGACCGATCAGTTGACCAGTTGTTTGGGTAACCCACTAAATAGTTGATTTTGGAAATATGTCATTTTGCACATTATTAATAAAAGCACCCCTAAAACATGGTTAAACTACTGTAGCATAAGACCTCCCATGGCTTATTTCTTTACTGAATGTGCATATGTGTCAGCACCAAGGCAAAAAAGCGAAACCTCTACATATTTCAGACACAAGATTCCAAGCATGTTCTTGTGTTCTCTTCCTTTTGGTTAAGTACTTGGAATGCCAGCTATGTGTGGTACCCAACTCCAGAGACCTAAAGTGGTACCTTTGTTCTCTATCTGGTAGTTTTACACAGTTGGTAGTCCAGCCAGTCTCAGCCAGACTTCTTGTTTCAGCTTTGTACTTCTGGTCTATTAAGCAATGGCAAATAAAACTGACATAAGGGCAAAGGAAATTGTAATTGATGAGTAATTGTCTGTGTGTGCACAGCAGTGGAAACTTAAATTGATATGACAGTGTTTGTCCCTGTACAGATTTAATAAAGTACACTGCGTAATAAAGTACACTCAAACAAGCTGGCCACATGGAGCCAAACATTTCTGCTGTATATTTTATTAACAAGTGTGTCCCTGTAGCTTTCCAGATTTAAATAGCTTTTATGGCTTGATGAACAACCGTTTTGGGTTTTCTAAAACCTGCCAGGACATTTGAGTATGGCTGAGAGCCCAGCTCTTAACACAGCTGGCGATGTAACCGATCCATGGTTCTATAATGACATCGTCAGTGCTCGTAAAAAGTGATGTCATCAAGTGTGTGTGCATGTGTAAAGAACACTAGTGTTTGTGGATTACTATAGACACTTCGGTTACTGGGTAGCAGGGTTAGAAATTACCAATGCTCGAGGCAAAATACCACAGAAAGTGACAATGGGACTGGAACATGCTTTTACATCAACGAAAGTTGGTTTACAGATGAAACAGTGTTGAAAAAGATGTGTTGTCCTAATTTAAAGGTGCTCTCCATCAACTGTAAGCCTTTCTACTCATGCGGGAGTTTTCCTAATTTATTCTGGTGTGTTTATATGCCGCCACAAGCATGCGTGAACGCAGCATTGCAACAGCTGGCTGATTACATCACAGACACAGAGCAACAACACCCGGACTCTCTTCTCATTATTCTGGGAGATTTTAATAAAGCTAACCTCACCCATGAACTGCCAAAATACAAACAACACATCACATGCACCACCAGAGAAAGAAATATATTGGACCACTGCTACACCACTATAAAGGATGCATTTCGCTCTGTCCCACGTGCAGCTTTTTGTCTGGTTTATCTTCTCCCAACCTACAAGCAGATACTAAAATCAGCTAAGCCTGTAGTAAGGACTGTAAAGAAATGGACCAATGAAGCAGAGCTGGAACTACAAGCCTGCTTTGACTGCACTGATTGGAGTGTTTTTGAGGCTGCAGCCACAGACCTGGACGAGCTCACAGATACTGTGACATCATATATTAGTTTCTGTGAAGATATGTGCATCCCTACTAGGACATTGTTTTAATTCAATAACGATAAACCATGGTTTACAGAAAACACTTGCTTACAGAAGTGGGGATAAAACATTGTACAACCAGGCCAGGAACACACTTACTAAGGAAATCAGAGTGGCTAAAAGAAGCTACTCTGAACAGCTGAAAAAACAGTTTTCAGCCAACGATCCTGTATCTGTGTGGAAAGGCCTAAAAATCATCACCAAGTACAAGACACCTCCCCCTCGCTCTGTAGAGAGTCAACTAATGGCTGGTTTGAAAAGCCCAGTCTCACCCCTCCCCTGCTCTGATCTTCACTTCACATACATACCAACACCTCCTGGAACCCCCTCCTCACTCCTCCTGCTGCTCAGTCTGCACTTATGATCTGTGAGGAGGATGTCTGGCGGGTCTTTCAGAAACAAAAGACTAGGAAAGCTTCAGGCCCAGACGATGTTTCACCTGCCTATCTGAAAGTCTGCGCTGACCAACTAGACCTCATCTTCACACAGATCTTCAATAGATCACTGGAGCAGTGTGATGTTCCCTGCTGCTTCAAATGCTCCACCATCAAACTGGTCCCCAAAAGAAAGAAAAAAAGTCACAGGACTGGATCACTACAGACCTGTTGCTCTCATGTCTGTGGTCATGAAGTCGTTTGAGAGACTGGTTTTGGCCTACTTGAAGGACATAACTGGACCCCTCCTGGACCCCCTTCAGTTTGTCTACCGAGCAAACAGGTCTGTGGATGATGCTGTCAATATGGGACTGCATTATATCCTACATCACCTCGACAGACCTGGGACTTATGCAAGGATCCTATTTGTGGACTTCAGTTCAGCCTTCAAAACTATCATGCCCGATCTTCTCTCAACCAAACTGACTCAGCTCTCCGTGCCCACCCCGATCTCTCGATGGATCACCAGCTTTCTGACAGATAGGCAGTAGCTAGTGAGACTGGGGAAACTCACATCCGGGACCCTCACTATTAACACTGGTGCTCCACAGGGATGCGTTCTCTCTCCACTGCTCTTTTCCCTTTACACGAATGGCTGCACTGCAAAAGACCCCACTGTCAAGCTCCTGAAGTTTGCAGATGACACCACAGTCATCTGCCTCATCCGCGGCAGTGACGAGTCTGCATACAGATGGGAGGTTGATCAGCTGGCTGTCTGGCGCAGTCACAACAACCTTGAGCTGAACATGCTCAAAACAGCGGAGATGATAGTGGACTTCAGGAGAAATCCCCCCGGAGCTGCTGACACAGTTCTACTTGGCCGTCATTGAGTGTGTACATCTATAACTGTCTGGTTTGGTTCAGCCACCAAATCAGACAGAAGGAAACTACAACAGACAGTCAGGACTACTGAGAGGATTATTGGTGCCCCCCTGCCCACCCTCCAAGACCGATTGTACGATATCATACCAATTAGCCAAATTTAGAAAAGTCATATGAATCCTTACGATTTTGCGGTGAGAATGTGTAGAAAATACATTAAAACTTCTATGTATTTTTAGGCTTGACAACATGACAGATACATCAGTTTTCCGTGAATGTGAACATCATTACAATGTTTTGGATATGTTGAGCTGTCTGTTTCTCTGTCATAGTGACCCACAACCCAAGCAGTGGTCTGTCAGTCACTACTGACCACAATCAGCCACTGTGGTCCACCACAGTCCACTGCACATAAGTCTGGCAATGCTGGACATCCTAAAACCTGACAAAGACCTTATGGCTGTTGCACACCAAATGCAAATTTTAAAATCGAAATTTCGATGCATTTTGAAACAATGGATTCCTATGAAGCCATTCACACCTGGAGCGAATTATTATTTTTTTTTTTAAGTGTGTGATTTTTCTTTTTTTTTTTTCTTTTTTTTTTTCTTTGGCTGGAAATGAAATGCCCAGACCAATAAAATATGTGCTTCAGATCACATGTCAGGAGCTGCTGCAGTTACCAAAACCAGCACAACTGGTGGTGCTAAAGCACAGAAAACTGTTTTGACCACTGACATTAAATGCTAAGGGAACTCGAGGAATAAATCCTGAACTAGCAGTGAGGATGTGTATTTCATTTGCATCAAATGTCAAAAAAACTGAAACATATTTTCTCATATGGGTTTTCTTAACATGTAAATGATATTGCTACATCACTGCCTTGCATATACTTTAAAATCTGATCTTATGTGGATTTCTTCATAATGTGTTCCATATTGCTGCATTTTTTGCCTTTGCATTTAATCTTACGCAAGTTCTCCTATATCTCTTATATAATATATATTGCAGCATCTTTGCCTTTGTATCACTTTTTTTAATAAACAACTTTACGGATCTTACATGTTTTTTTGTTTGTTTGTTTTTTTGCCAAATATTAGTTCTAATAATACTATTGCTGTGATTGCCAGAGCGCTCTATGTGCCTTTGTATACGAAAAACGTGGTGGTTCTCCACAAAATTGTGTAATCATTATTAATGTATCTAATAATAAGTCAGACTAAAAATGGTTTTGTGTTTACTGTAGATGTCACATTTAATTAGTAACAAGCAGGCAAATTTGAGCAAATGTACAACACAAGTAGATATGGAAATAAGACACAATCAGTATTGTTTTAACAGTCATTATGTGTGTGCATTACACAATGATTTTAAACAAATGTATTTAACACAAGTATATATAGAAGGCGTGGCTGTGGCATATAATCACTATTGTTCCAAATGATACAATTTATAACTGTTAATATTATTTTTTACACTTGATTCTTTCTAATCACCCCGACTGTGTATCCATGATAATACTGCCAGTAAACTTGTCCAGCAGACAAGTGTCTTGAATGTTTTCTAAAACACAATTTTCATAGCTGCTGCAGCTTGAAGAGAAATCTGTTTTCTTTCGAACTCGTTTGCTTGTTTTGCAGACTTGTCAAGTAGTTCTTCTTCTCATCCATAATGGGTGGAGGGCAGACCAGCTAAAAAGGTGCTTTGTGCCAATACTGTTCCAGTGTAAAATTGCTTGCCAAGTAGCCCCACTTTCTATGTGAAAGGGCCACTCGTCAGCGATTCGCTTTGCATACTCGCTTCTCCTCCGGTGTGCAAAAGGCCTTTACAATGTCTTTTGAGAGAGAGAAAAAACGTTTCTGTATTACAGTTACATTCTTAAAATCTTTCATTTATGTTAACAAAATTACTAGGATGGAAGTGCACATGAACTGCTATTGAGTATAACAGCACTGGTACACTTCACTGCTTGTTTCACTCTGCTTGTCCGTGTTCACAGAATTCCAAACAGGCTGTCAGTCTGAAAGTCAGTCTTGGTGGAGTGAAAATAAGTGAAATAAGTAACTGTAAGTAACTGATTTGGATGTAATTGTTATGGAAAGCATTGCACAGAAACACACATATGGCACGGTCTGATTACTTGCTTGTTTTGAGTGGGTTGTTGGATAATCCTGCTGGCCGATTTATCCACATGTCAACTCTGTCACCAATCACTCAAAAGCTTTTAATCCACAAAACTTTTCATAGGCCTCAATATCCATATCTACTGTATATATCCTCCATGTATGTGCATCAACACACTCCCAGAAGACATTCCTGAACATTCTACTGATACATGGACCTACAATATTTTGAGTTTGAAGTCAAAAAGTCAAACTGAGTTTCACATGCCTGAAAGTCTGCGCTGACCAACTGGCCCCCATCTTCACACAGATCTTCATTACATCACTGGAGCAGTGTGAATTTCCCTGCTGCATCAAATGCTCCACCATCATTTTAGCACTGGTGCTCCTCAGGGATGCATTCTCTCTCCACTGCTCTTCTCCCTGTACACAAATGACTGCACTGCAAAAGACCCCACTGTCAAGCTTCTGAAGTTTGCAGACGACACCACGGTCATCTGCCTCATCTGTGACGGGGACAAGTCTGCATACAGACGGGAGGTTGATCAGCTTGCTGTCTGGTGTTGTCACAACAACCTTGAGCTGAACACGCTCAAAACAGTGGAGATGATAGTGGACTTCAGGAGAACCTGATTTTTTTAGGTGGTCAGGTGTTATGAGCACTGGAAGGATGTAACAAACCCTGTACATTTCTTTGAAACCAAATGGTAAAAACATATTTCAGCAACTTCTTATTAAACATAATTCATTGCAAGCTATGCCACACGATGGACAGTTTTTCCCTTTATATGGTGAAGCTTCTAAGATGTCTACTATGTATAGAGACTGAAAAACCCAGGCCAAAGCAAGGACTGAAATACACTGATGCCACTAGTATTGTAGTGAGGAACGATCATTACACCCTCTGCTTTTAGACAACAGTGAGCCAAGCCAACACTCCACAACCCACAAATTACAGTGACCAGAGGATACATAGTTTTACACTGGCTAGGAAAATCATCGCAAAGCACTTGTTTGTCCTTAGTGTCTTGCTTTGTAACTGTATTACACAATGCAATGACTAAAACAAAAACAAAAAAGAAAAGTAATTTACTCTTTCTCATAAATAGTGTTAGGGATCTGAACACTTAATTATTTCTATTCAACCAAAATGCATCCTCAGATTGAGCTAAGAATAGAAGTCTATTTCTTGTTTCATTTTTAAGGATGTCCATTCAGACCCTCCATACAGCTGGACTGCAAGGGTTTTTGTGTAATGATAAACATGCTGGAACCAAGAAATGCTATTCCCTGATGGCATTTTATCATTTATGCACAATATTTCATATCGTGACCCGAACATGCCAACACAATGCAAGTAAAAAGCTGACTACCACCCCTGGAGTTGCAAGTTCGAATCCAGGGCGTGCTGAGTGACTCCAGCCAGGTCTCCTAAGCAACCATATTGGCCCGGTTGCTAGGGAGGGTAGAGTCACATGGGGTAACCTCCTCGTGGTCACTATAATGTGGTTCTCGCTCTCAGTGGGGCGCGTGGTGAGTTGTGCGTGGATGTCGCGGAGAATAGCGTGAAGCCTCCTCACGTGCTATACAAGCCACGTGATATGATGCCTGGATTGATGGTCTCAGATGCAACTGAGATTCGTCCTCCACCACCCTGATTGAGGCGAGTCACTACGCCACCACGAGGACCTAGAGCACATTGGGAATTGGGCATTCCAAATTGGGGAGGAATTTTTTTCTTTTTTTTTTTTTTGATAGAATTTTAAGTAAAAAATGTGAACATGAGATTAAAGTCTGGTTGTGCTGAATGTTAACATTTGGACTTGATACTCATGTTTTGTGGTTTATGGCTGCTTTGCGATCGACTGCCAGCTTAAGTGATGTTTTCTGGCACGGCCGTCGCATTCATTCAGTGCTACAACATCGCTTCATAACTACGTGCTTCAGGAGAGAACGCTGATCCATTTAGAGGTGCACTGAGGCCATAAATGTTTAAAAATAGCCAAAGCTCAAATACTCAAGAGCAGCTCAGTACCGCCTAGTTCTTTTCAATTGCTTCCTGTTAGGGCTTGAAGGATGCAGACTCCCAGACTCAACCATGTAGGTTGAGATTCCCAAAGGTTTTGGGGGTCATTAGTGGCTTCTTATGGGCAGAACAATCGACCTCGTCTGGGCTTGGTGTGAGGTCACACCCTTCCTGAGCCAGAGCAAACAAAGAGGGACATCTGAATGTCCCATCAGCCTCCTGAGACCTTAAACACCGGACCTCTTCTTTTATCTCTCCCCCTGTCTCATAGCACTGTCCATTTAGATTTTCCCTAGGGTGTCTACCATTTTCCTGTGTTCCTAGGCAGGGCAACATAGATATCAGATGAAAGAATTGAGCATCAGAGTTTGGAGCTGTGGGGAATGCTAAAGAAGATTTGTGGTCCTTGATTTTGCACCCAATTCTGATTTGATTTTTAAATTTGATCTTTAGGACGGACTGTCCATACTGTTATTTGACTGTTACATAATGATGTATGTAATGAAATAGAATCTGCTTTCTTCTACACTGTTTGCCATAGTAATGCCATGAGACATTAGAAAGATTATGAAAAACAGGAAAATTTTGCCTCTGCTCATATCCATTAAGCATTACTTTACTATTTACACATTCATGCATAAAAATATATATTTTATCTTATTTTTTTAAGATGTACACATTTCATTTTCATAACAAATTTCCATCAAATTGAATTAAGTTATCCTTAAATATTACAATATTATTATAATTTATACAAATAAATATGAATTTTAAATTAATAAAGAACTACAGGTTAATAAAATACTTCACATAAATCCTTATAACTGAAAATGAGCTGTTTCAGTGATTTGGTTCATATATTTAAAAAATGTAAAATGTGTAAATTTTAGCACAATAGCAAATTTTGTGTCCAAAATCATTTATTTCAAAACAAATCCCACATGTAAGTGTAAATGAGTGAAGTAAGACCATTTGAAATCTGATCTGTCAATTCAGACTGAAGCACATTACCAAAAATCCAGTTGTAGCCTAATTGAATTTCAAACCGTCTATGTATGTGGATTGGGTTTGCAGAAAATTGAATTTCATGTGGCTTTTTGCTGTTCAGGCTACAAACAACTAAATGTATCTGAGTAGAAAACAATTTGGTACAATTTAGTTGCAAGAATCCAGTCTGGAAAATAATTTCTTGTCAAATGTGATTTCATCATGTGGATCTGGAAGACAACTTAGGTCTAAAACTGGGCTGTATGCTCACAAACCCCTCTCTCTCTCTCATTTAATTACATTCTCTCCATTTCAATCTGTTATTCCCCCAAAGCCCCCTCATTCCATTCCAATTCTGGCCCAATCAGTCCAGCCCAGCCGAGTTTATAAGAAGGGCAGAAGGGGGGATTAGGGCCTGGGGCACTGTGCTGGATCACTTCATTGACAACCTATGAATAGGTGCTCAATTTGTGGTACAGCGAGAGAGAAAGGGAAAAAGATGGAAATGCAGGGGACATGCTTGTCCCCAGGATTGAAAATTGCTTGAAGCCATGCTTGTTGGCAAAGAAAGCCTTGGAAAATGGCTTGAAGTCCTATAGATTGCTTGAGGCAGGTAGAATTATAGGAGCCGGTGAAATAAAAACAGAAAAGTTACTTGAAAAACGGGAAAAAATTGCTTGCTAATAAAGCACCATTTCTTACAGAACATTGCTATCAGTGAACAACTAACCTCGCACACCTTAGAAGTAATTGATAGGTGCGTAGGACACAAGCTGTATTAAAGTCAATGAAATGGGGAAAATCCCACACACTATTCTGGCTTGCAAAGAGTATCAAAATTTATTCAGCAACATTTCGGTCACTCGATGCCTGACAAAGGTCGAGTGACCGAAACGTTGCTAAATAAATTTTTATACTCTTTTATACGCGTTTTGGAGTTCTGATTTACAGTTTTTCTGAATTGTTAAAACACTAAACCCCATTTGTCTGAACCAAATGTTCAGTGGCCTAAACCCATTTGTCAAATCAGTCACTCTTTTTGCAAAACTCTAAACACATTCTCACTCACTAAAACACATTTCACATTGTGATGCACTTGTGTTGCAAAATGGTAAACACGGGCAGCAAATGTTAAACACAACTACACAATTGTCATCCTTTTCACACAAATATTCAAAATTGTTCACACTTGTTGTGAGAAAATGGGTGAAGGTTTCAAGAAATATGTTTTAGCAATTCAGAAAAACTGTAATGCCCTGATCCAAAAACATTTCTTGTTTATCACTGACGGGAGGTGAAACTTCTGGTGTTGACTGATGGGACTGTGCCGGGCAGTGTCAGCACCTTTCCAGCAGCCCGTCAATCAAACAGGCTTCCCATAGTCCCACTGCTCTGCTGAGCTTTTATTTCTGTCATAGCCTTGTTACTTCTGCTGTGTTACACTCTCAGTGTGTGGGAGAACCACTGTTGCGTTTCCAGTGTTTATTCTTGTGTGTGTGTGTGTGTGTGTGTGTGTGTGTGTGTGTGTGCAGGTTCGGGTGGTTTACGAGGAAAATTTTAGGTTACAAACTGGTAATTACAAGGGATTTATACTATAAATGTGGTTTATGAGGACATTTCTAGTGTTCCCATAATTCAAATAGCTTAAAAACATACTAAACGATGTTTTTTTGGAAAATTTAAAAATTTAAAAAAGTTTGTTGTGAGGGTTAGGTTTAGGGGTAGGGTTACGGTTAGGGGATAGAATCTATAGTTTGTCACTGTTAAAAAATTGCTGTAAATTTATGGCCAAATTCTTACAGCAATCTACTGTGATTCTTAAATACAGTAGTTTGCTGTTAAAAATGTTGCATTCTAGGAGATCAAGAGCAGGCTCACTGTGAATTGACTAGTTTTATGGTAAATAGCTGTTCTATGCAAGGCATTAGGGGAAAATAAACATTTAAAATCATGATATCATCTTGGTGAAAGCTATAGTGACATTCTGAAACATATATTTTAAATGTACAATTTTGCCAGGATTGAACTGTATTTTTTATGGAGAAAAATAACAACAACCTGTACACAGTAAAATAACAGTATAGCACTGCATTGCATTGTTGAAATACCCATAAGCCTTTGCGCTTGAATAAGTATGCTTTGGCAATGCACTGGGGCTACAAAAAAAAAAAAAAAGTACAAAAGTATTGTATTCAGACTTAATAGAAGTCTTAGTTTAATTAGTATTGTTGTTTTGTTATCAATAGTTGTGTTTTGATTGAAGTCACCATTATGGTGATTAGTGATCTCTTGAGCTGGCACCTTGGACCTTCTTTATTATTATATTATGTTCTTCCAGCCAGTCAATTAATGTTTAAGTAAAACACAAGTTGTTGCACTGTGCTACTTGGAAGACAAAACCTAAGGTAAGACTGAATATCTGATCCTACCTTGCAAATAGCACTATTTGTGGCAATAGTGATGCATTACACATAAAAACATAAAAGCAAACAGTAAAGGTTATTTCAGCAAAATTATATCAGCAAGACACCATTAATTTTACAGTAACATGCTGGCAACCCTGCTGCCAGTTCTTTACTGTTTTTGGACGAGAACATCTTTAATAGTGTACATTATAAAAATAATTGTCTATGGAGTGTCCTCATAAGGATAGCTGCACCAACGTGTGTGTGTGTGTTTGGACAGAGAAAGAGAGTAACTTCAAAAAAGCGATTCACTGATTAATTTGAACCATTACCTAAAATTTTTCCCAAAAGTCTCCATGCAGGATTAAACGTTCTTTTTTGTAGTTAAAGGGTTAGTTCACCCAAAAATTCTCTCATCATTTACTCCCCTCATGCCATCCCAGATGTGTATGACTTTCTTTCTTCAGCATAACACAAACAAAGATTTTTAGAAGAATATCTCAGCTCTGTAGGTCCATGCAATGCAAGTGAATGGGTGCCAAAATTTTAAAGCTTTTTTTTTTTTTACTATAAATTCTTTCACCTTCTGTTTTTGGTGATTCACATTCTTCATGGATATCGCCCCCTACTGGGCATGGAGGAGAATTTATGATAAAAAATGTATTAAATGATCTTTTTCTCATCCACACCTATCATATCGTGTCTGAACACATGGATTTAACCAGTGGAGTCATATGGACGTACATGTACATCTCTCAGTAATGGTGGAGCAGCCCCCGGTATCAAAAAGTATCATTGCATGTTTTTTTACATGTACATTGGAGTACTATGCAAATACCATGGTGTACATTAATGCACCACAGTATTACCATCTGATACCATCACAATCCCATAGTCCTGCCATAGCATGCTTTTTTTTTTTTTTGAAAGGTAGTTGATTTTGAGAAACTTTAACTAGTGCTGGATGTGCTGTGTGGATAAGTTTTTATCAATATTTTGTAGCCCGTAGTTACATAAATTGCTTCACAAGATATATCCATGTGAAAAGGTAAAAATGCTGCTAGAGATTTCACTTCTGTTGTCACCACGTGCAAACTTATATTAATAATATCACTTGCCCTTGCCGGGTTTTGCACATATTTAGCGATCTAAGCTCAGCTCCCCCTGTCAATGATTTATTTGTTTGCGAATCAGTCCTCACTAAAACAATGTAACTGTCTATGTAGGGTGTCTCAAGCAATTTACATCCGGCAGGTGTTAACAGGGTTGGGAGGGTTGCTTTTGAAATGTATTCCACTACAGATTACAGAATACATGCTGTAAAATGTAATTTGTAACGTATTACGTTAGATTACTCAAGGTCAGTAACGTATTCTAAATACTTTGGATTACTTCTTCAGCACTGGTAGATTTTTTCACTTGTTTTACTATAAAAACTCTGCCAGTACAGTAAGACAAAATACACGTTAAAAATACATTCTCTGAAAAACCTAAATATCTTATGCAGTGTTGTTTCTAAAACAAGATAAATCAAATTGATCTTGTTTTAAGGATTTTTAGATATTTTTACAGGAAAACAATACAAAAATTATTATCAAGAATACGATTTTTGCCCTAATATCAGAGGTCTTACTAGAAAAAAAGAAATTATGATCCAACGTGAATTTTCTTGATAAAAAAATATGATTGTGCCTGGTAATGTGCATGTAAAATGGCTAGAAATAGCATTTTAGCTTAGCATAAAGCTGACAATTTACACAAGGTTTATTTCTATTTCTTCTGCTCCAAACTTACTTCAAACTTTCTTCTCTGTCTGCTCGTATGAATGTAACACATCATAAGAAAGTGTTTCACAGCTGTTCAAATGCACTTTGGATCGCATCTGAAAGGACTAAATATTAAATGAAACAAATGACAATAAAATGCAAAGTAATCTCTTCAGTAATAAAAATACTTTTTGAATGTAACTGTATTCTAAATACCAATGATTTAAATTGTAACTGTAGTGAAATACAGTTACTTATATTTTGTATTTTAAATACGTAATCCCGTTACATGTATTCCGTTACTCCCCAACCCTGGGTGTTAATTTGTGTCTTTGCTGAATGAGTAAGCCTGTTTATTTAAGGCAGACTTGTCAAGGTTTGGGTTTCAATAGATTCACAGCTGTACTTTAAGGTACACACACCACCATTCCCACAGCTGCCCTCACACTGACCAAAATAAAGCCCCCAAGTTGTTTTCACCACAGACAAATTTACTCAGAAGTCACTCACTGCCAGACGTAGCCTTCTATGACTGAGGCCTCTCCTAACAGCCGTTCTGTGAGAAACTTCCTCTGAAAAATCTCTCAAAAGGAAGAATCCATACAAGAGACACCAACACTGCCCCCTCTGTCCCTCTCGTTCTCAGTGACCCCCAACAACATTTAAAAGACTGAAGTTTCCATGACAACCCAGCACTATTTTTAGAAACAAACCCAAAAAATGTGGACCAGAACCAAATATTTTCAAAAGGCTTCCAAACCCTGAGAGCAAGGGTCCGCTGGACCGCTGAGCTGGCCTGCCATACATGAGAAATAACAAACATGCTGCAATTTCTGGCCAAATCATCCCTAAAATTAGAAAAATATAGAGCGTTTCAATAACCATGCAGGGAATTCTGCATCAGTCCACACACAATTAAAAGCAAGAGCGGTGAATGGACTTCTTGACATTCTTGCTGTTCTTGTGAATCACTGCATTGATTCTGGAGTGAAATAGAAAAGCACATTCTGGAAATGACAAATTATATTTAACGTTTTGGACGTCTCAAAGATTTTATTCCTGATATTTCAGTTCAGTGGTTGTTAACTGGTTTGTTTCAAGACCCAGATTTTACATTGGGCTTCAAATGGCATCCCAACATCATCTTATGACAACTCATATTAATTTGTGAGAGGGTGAAATCCTAAGATGTATGACTCGGCTTGTACGGAAAGGTACGACTCACATTCCCATAGAGACCAGTCACTCAACAAACAGAATCTAAAAGCAATACATTGCATGCACCAAATTTTAGCTAGCCTGCTAATCAACACTTTATTTAAGAAAGGAAATGTCTGAACAAATTTGGTTTCTTATTCTATATTTATTTATGCAATATAAATGAATGATGTATGTCAATAACCTGTAATACGCCTCCCTGGTCTCGTTCCAAATACTGATGTTCTTTCTTCCATGGTACACAAAAGATATATTCCTATTGAATTCATGGTGAGGTTTGGGTAAGGGGTTACACTTTATGGTTAGGTTTAGGTTTGGGGTTAAACTTCGTTATAACATTGTTAGTTGGTTTGTTTACTTTTATTTCGCCATCTCGTACTATTACGACTTGTCATGATGAGACCAGGTTCGTCGACCCAACACAGAACCAGAATTGTTTATTGTACAAAAGTGACAAAAATTACATCAAAACCAAACATGAAATGTATTCATATTAAATATTATTACTGCATAGGTCAAAAAATATGCAAAGTAACATGGCATAGGCTAAATATGAAAATGTAAAATGTATATAATTGGTCACACATAGAACAAACACTGGGCCAAATATTATAAGTATTAGCCATATTACCAAGTGACATGAATTTGCGGCAAAATACTGTAGAGTTTGATTGGACGCACTTTGACGTCAAAAACAAAGATTTGGGAAGCATTTCTCATCCTTTTTAAGTAGTTGATAAGCCTATTTAGTTTGCTCTCCTAACTATGCACGCTTATATCATTATTTGCTGTTTTTAATATTTGCATTCAGCATTATTTTTCCTTGCTGTCCTCAGAACCAGCAACCAATTTTTGGGTCACGACCCACCACTTGAGAACAACTGTTTTAGTTCACTCATTCTACAATAGCAACATTTTCGAGATTCTGAAAGTCTGCACCCCTCTTTTGTGTTTTAGGCTTTGACAGACCATAGATCAATAGTTCTTGTGCCATCGGATAGCAGCAAGGGAAAACAGATTAGAACAACCACATATGGCCACACCTGCAGGGAAATGACAGAAATATTGCAATCCACTCCAGAAACCCAGAGATTTTAATGCATTTCATCCTGTTGCCCGAAATCCCCTGCAGTCTGCAGGTGTCATGTTAGCTTCAACAGCACAGTCTTGCTATTAATAATCCATACGTTTAGAATAGTCGTATGACCCGTTGGCCCCTCTTATGTTTCAGTATCACATTGGTTCTATATAAACCCATTACATCCACATGCAGGGCCAGCATTTTCATATCGCCCCATAAATTCACTCAACCCAACCTGAGCGACTCTCTCTCTTTATCACATGACATATTAGATGAGCAAAACAGCACGTGTTCACACTTACAATCCATTTAGAAGCAGAGATATAAAAGGATTTAATCAATATGGTTGTAAATGGTTTTCAAAAACAAGGCGAGTGTGTGTGCAAGTGAATGGGAGGAAACGCACTCACACACTTCTCATGTGTACTGCATGAGAAGGAGTTCTTCACTTACGATAATGAAAAAAGCCATATATCTCACAAGGCCAGAGTGAAGACCACCACCATAAAATTACTCACAGACCTGCTTTTTACAGCACCTCCCTATCAATCTTTTCTTCTCCACCACATGTTTTTTGTTGCCTTTGTCTTTTACCTCTCTCAATGTCTTTACATTTAAAACAACCCATCTGTAACATTACAGGTGCATTAGCATCAGCATAATATAAAAATAATTACAGTGGGCTCCAAAATTCTGAGACCACATGAAAATACTTCTATTTTGCATTTTTTCATTACAAATTTTATTACCAGAAGAACTATTTTAGTAAAAAGTTTTTTCTTTAATGACAGCATGCATACTTGTCAGTGGCCTAGAAATAGTGCAGAATCTTAAATATTTCTTATTAATTTGACACCACAGCATTTCTTCGTTTGACATTTTTCAAAATCCTAAACTTTTTGATTGTGTCCAGGTTTAATGAAAACAAATCGTGGATTTTCAATGTAATCAGATTGTTGGAAACCACTAAAAATATACAATAATTACATTTTAAATATTTTAAATGAACTTAAATTAGATAGGACAACATTACATATTATGTTATCTAAAATATAAATCCATACAGACAACAAAACAATGTAACACACAAAACATATTTTAGAGGCTTTTTACTTACCTTGGCTCCAATAATGGAGCTTTTCTGATAGAAACAGCACAAAGCTGCCGTGATGGTCCTTAAAATGTTGCATCTCTCTGACATCTTACTTGTTTCTGTACAACTCATCAGTCAAAACACTGAAAACACACTAAAGTCTACAAAACTCACTGCCTTACACCTCCCGTGAATGAGCGCATATTAGCTGCTCTGTGAATGTCTCTGAACTCTCTTGGTGCAAGCGTGCATGAGTGTGTGTGTGAGTGTGTGTGTTTGTGCGATCGGTGGTGCATATGCTGCTCCATGCTGTTGCTCTCAGCCCCGGGCAGCCCATGTTAGGAACTGTGATATGACTCTCAAACCAATCAGAAAGCCGCTATTTACAAAAGCACTACACAGCCAACCCCTAAACCAACGCCCCTTTCCCCCAAAACCCCTAACAGCTTGTCAAGAAATAGACTATGAGGGAAAGGAATAGAAGGAACTACTTTGATTAGGGCTAAAAAATTTAGCATTATTTATACATTATATATATATATGTTATCCAAGTATGTCAAGATTTCTCAAAATTACCACTTTTTATGTAAATGGTTTCTTATTTCAGAGCTTTAAAGCCTGTTCACATCTGTCAGTGTACATCACAATGTTTGTTGATGTATTTGTTGTTGTCTCTCTTCGTTGCCTTGTCATGGCATTTGTATGTAACATGTTTTATGATCCTCAGTTAAGCTGTTACAGTAAATGTCAACTCTTTTGTCTTACCAAGCACAAGGAACCTTTTGATGTATTTGATTTTGATTGTGATTAATTTATGACAATGGTTGTCTGCTTGCAAAAAAAAAACTGTAAACATAGTGAAAAAAGGACACCTTAGCATCCACATAGCTACGACATCATGGCGACGTGTTTTGTCTAAACCTAGTTTTAATTATATACTGATTCAGAAAAAAAAAATATTTTGAAATATGATTATCTAAGCTTGTATAAATCTCAGAAACTTTGCCTAATCCTTGATTACTGCGCTTGGTTTGAGACTTACAGTAAATGAACAAAATGCATCATGTTAAACCACAAACGTGTATAGAACAAATCTGACACAAAGCGTAAGAAAACGCTGAGAGACAATCTGATATCAAGCAATTCAGTTAAACCACAAACTGCCACTGACATTTGAAATTAATTTGTCCAGACAAGAGAGAGCATCTACTGTGGAGGTCTTTCAGGAACAGTTTTCCAGACAGATAGGGACAGTCGTGATCCTGTGTGACAGGTCTGCACTGAGGGACCAGGACTGTGTCTATGAATATCATCACAATATTACTCTAAACTCCAGGCGGGATTTCACTAACAGCAGGGGGTTAATATAAAAGAGCATTTCCCCAGCAGGGAGGACTCTCTACCCCAGCTGGGACTGTCCTGACTCTGGGAAAAGAGCCCAGCTGAGCCCGAGGAGTCCCAGACGGCCAAATGCACTTACTTTTCCCATTGGGGTTTAAATAACAAGACTACTCAGTACCTTAGTCACACACACAGCACTTTGTGTTATTGCGGCTAGCTGGCTAACTAGAAGGCTTTTGTTGAGGGGGCAAACAGGGGGCTTTCTCTTGATTAGCCTATTCGTTAACAGCATTACGCTTTCTGTCACTTTCACGGAAGTTAACCCCCACCCCATCAAAACAGCTCTTGTATGAAGTAAAAGAAGCATTTGAAAATGAGTACGATTATGAGACAGAAAATAATTCAGGTTTTCCAGTCCACTTAAGTGGATTAAACAAGAGCTCATATAATGTGTTACACACACGTATGCTGACTAATGTTTGTCTCTGTGTATGTTATTCTTTATTCTTTAGTCTGTCTGTCATATGTTTTGATTTTGGGGTGAAATGTGACCCAGATATGTTTTTGTGAGATGCTGGAAACTTTGTAGAAACTCGGTTCATCAGAGGGAGAAGAAATGTATGCTGTTTGTCCAAACTATCCCAGGTAGATTTTTGGATGCAAACAGCTGGATGTCTATCAACTTACATTTGTTATATTTCTCCCAGATCGCTCTAAGAGGCAAACAAAGACATTATGGCTGGTTGGCACACCCTCGAAACAACACTGGAATGTTCTCCCTGAGAGTGGGCTCCTAAACTACCTAATTACACTCAATAAAAGCACCATGGCCCTGCGAGCACATTGACATTTCCACAGTCTGCTAAGGAAAGAAGTCAGCATGATGCCTTTGTACATGAGAGCCAAACATAAACCTTAAATACACATCTGACTTAATGTCATCAAGAGACCGTAGTTCAAAGGGTAAAGAATTGCATGTGACCGTTTCTAGCTAAATGACTTTTTTTTATATCTTAGGACACAGTCGGGTGAATTAGAGTAGCCTAGGACACCTAGCTCCAATGTCTGTATTTCTTGCTCTGTCACAAGCAAGTCTATATTAACATTATCATATTCTAGCTGGGTTGTAGCATTATGAAGTCTCATTTGTTTGTTTGATGTGCTGGGGTGACCGTCAGTAAATTACAGCAGTTGAAAGTGCAAAAAGGATTACCCAAATTCATCCTAGATATTCAAGGACTGGGATTATAATGTTCCAAATTTCCACACACAAAAAATTATTTAATTTATTTGTTTGGTTGGATGGTTGTCATGATAGCATAACTAACAAATAGCACATTCCAACCTCAGCCATTTTCAACCATTGATAACACATGCTACATTCTCATCCATGCTGAGATCTGAAAACAGTACTGTGTTAACAAACGCATAAATTACACATAACGAGAATGACACACAAAGCCAAGAAATGTACCATTGATAGAATTTTTTTTATCATTTTCACCCAAATAAATTATTAAAATTTTGCTGTCTCTAACCACTTTTTCTAAATTGAATTTATATAAAAAGTCAGAACGCAAACTTGCTGTAATTAATAAGACAGTTCCCATTCTGTTGTTATGCACATAAATCAACACTAGGGGGCGGTGTGACTCTGTGTGTGCAGCAGTAATATTCCCTGCTTGCATTAGTGGCTGATGTTATAAAGTTAGCTTTCTTCATTATTCTTCATCGACATTGACACAAATTTAGGGCAGTTCTTTAAATTACACTAATTTTAGGGCAAATCTTTACACGCACTCTCATAGTTCACACTACAGCTATATACAGACACTATGAACTTTTGGTTTGGCTCTGGAGTTATACATTATATGCAGCTATGTAGTGTTTATACAGCTTTTACTATGACTCACTAATATACGGCTTTATAGATCTTGTTCCAAATTCCGAGTCATGTAATGTCAAGAAGAAAATGATGAGTTTGGCTCAGCACTGGCCAAATGATACATGCACACAAGATTTACTGTGTTCATCAGTATATCTCAGTGTGTGTGTGTGTGCATGCTACATTTATGGAGCAGTCCTTTTATGTCTGATCTAAAAAGTCTCTTGAGGTAAAAATCTAAAAAATACTGCTATTAATAGCATTGCATTAAAGTTTAGAATGCCAGCCAAACCTTCCATGCAATAACTAGAGCCTAAACTACAGGGAGTGTGCCACATGGTAGTTCTCATTTCGATTTAATGAAAAATCTGGATTTACGACAGAGCATTTGTCAGGTTTTATAAAACAAGAACAATAAGCCATGCATTCTTGGTAAACAAAAGGTCACATTAGTAACACTTTTCATGAACTGTATATTACTTATGTACTTATATTACTTTATGGAACTTTATTATAACATTAAGAAACATTATTACATATAATGCTTAACTGATCATTAATGTACAATGAATTTATCATATCTATATTTCATATTTGAATTTACAGAACTACTGATGTGTTAAGCATTACAGTATATGATTATTATGACTTCGTGCAAGTTATTATAAAGTGTTAAAGGAGTGTTCCGGGTTCAATACAAGTTAAGCTCAATCAACAGCATTTGTGGCATAATACTGATTACCACAAATATTCATTTTGACTCATCCCTCCTTTTTTTTTTTTTTTTTTTTTTTAAAAAAAGAAAAAAAATATGGGTTACAGTGAGGCACTTACAATGGAAGTGAATGGGGGGCAATTTTTGAATGTTAAAATACTCACTGTTTAAAAGTTTAGTCACAAGACATAAACAAATTGACTGTAAACATGATTTTAGTGTGATAAAATCACTTACTAACCTGCTCTGTGTAAAGTTATAGCCAATTTTACAACTTTGTCGCCATGATGATGTAATGTCATCAAACACTAAAACCCTAAAATTACTGTAAAAATGACAATTTAAACAACTTTACAGCTCAAACAATACATTAATTTTAACAGAATTAATGTAAGTACTTTTATAATATAAAAAGCTTCATATTTTCCTCCAAAAATTGGCCCCATTCACTTCCATTGTGAGTGCCTCACTGTAACCTAGATTTTTTATTTAATTTTTTTAAAGAAAAGGAGGGACTAGTTGAAATACATTTTTGTGGTAATAAACATAATGCCACAAATGCTGTCGATTGAGCTTAACTTGTGTTGAACCCGGAATATTCCATTAATGGTCATCTTTAGCACTTTTCTCCTGTGCAAACTGACCTAAAGTCAGAATGACCTTACTCTGTTTTACTTACTCTTCTCATACCTTACTTCCAAGC
The DNA here is from genome assembly GCF_019703515.2 of Myxocyprinus asiaticus. Classification (NCBI taxonomy): domain Eukaryota; kingdom Metazoa; phylum Chordata; class Actinopteri; order Cypriniformes; family Catostomidae; genus Myxocyprinus; species Myxocyprinus asiaticus. The sequence continues at coordinate 34,175,297 of NC_059376.1, read as the reverse complement.
TGTTACGTTGCTTGGCCACTGTAAACGGGCTACTGTTAGGTTTTAACTATATTACTTGGCAGAAGAATTGTTTACTCTGATTGTAATCTAAGCAATTATGACGTGATTTAATCAAATAATATGAGAGGATAAGTCAGTCTCTTCCATCAGGCCTTCATTCTCTCCATCTCTCATCGTTTGAGAGGCAGAAACCCTCTGAACTGTTCCTCTTGTGTCATTCTATGTTCTCTGTATGAGAACAGGCTTTCTCTGGATCTGTATAAAGGCTGGTATATGTGTTCAGAGAGGGAGCCGGCTGGCAAGTGAGGTCTTTCTGTGGGCTCAGAGGGCAGCAGATCCCACAGGGAGAACAGAGATGAATTGTTCCTGTAAAGCTCTTTCATGAGTGCTTAGCAGCTTAGTGAGCAACAGTGTAAGTGTGTGTTCACCATCAGGGAATGTGTGTGCCATTGTGTGCGTATGTAAGAGAAAGAGGAAAAGAAATCTGCTGCAAACTTCACACTAAAAAATAAAAGTTTTTCAATGCACCTGCAGCACCTTGAGTTCAGCAAAGAGCCCTCTTCTTGTCAAGAAATATTTCTTGCTGTATTGGGTTCTTGAGTTGATTCTATGATTCTATGGGGATTAAAAAATGTATTGATGTTACATTATATTGTTTCTTAAAACAATAGTACATAGCACTTAAAACGGTTTTAAAGAACTAGTTGGGTTCCCACTCTCACAACTTTTTTTGTCAACTGATATGACCTAAATTATTTACTTAAATTACCCTCTGATATTTTTTGCAATGTTTACCTTTTAAAATATAATGAATCTTTGCTTGTTCACTTTTGAAATATTTCTGTTTTTATTTGTATTTTTATTACATTTCATTGAAAATTACTCATCTTTATGTAATTTAATTCAGCATTAGCATCACAATCCCTGAGCGAGACAATGAAAAGTTAAAATATACAGTTTCAAAAGTATAGCCACAACACCTAAATATTATACGTGTTAGGATGATTTTAGTGTGATAGAATTAGGAATTTTCAGACATTACAGCTTTTACCATATTACAGGGTTTTCCGCCGTTATGTCGTCATGACAACAAAGTTTTAATATCAGATATAACTTTACACAGATAAGGTTAGTAAGTGATTCTATAACACTAAAATCATGTTAACATGTATTATGTTTGTGTCTTGTGTTGTGGCTATGCTACACTTTTGAAACTCTTGTGTAGTTTAATGTTTATGGACTGTCCCCTTACACTTCCATTGTAAGTGCCTAATTGTAGCAGTGATTTTTGCATCTTCTTTTTTTAAATAAATGTGGAACTAGTCGAAATTATTTTTTATGATACTCAACATTATACCACAAATGCTGTTGACTGATCTTAACTTGTATGAAACCCGGAATATTCCTTTAAAAAGGTTCTTCCATGAAATCAGGCTGTAAACCCTTTTTTGGTTCTAACGGGAACCTTTATTGTTAAGACTATGGGGTAAGAAGTGCTTCCACTATGTGCCAATGAGATCATGTAATGTATACACACACTCCCTGACCAAATGTAGCACAATGTTGTTTCTATATGACAGCATCCCAGCCTTCACATAAAATCATTAGCGTGTGTGAATCACAAAAGCAAGTTAAGTTGCATTTCTGAAGTTTGTGATTCACATATCTTATCCCCCAATCCCTGAGGTGAGAGATTTGGTTTCCACCCAGTAAAAAAAAATATATTTCTAAACGTCAAGTCATCCAAACAACTTCTACACTCCAGATTGGCTTTGATGATAATAGCTCCAATTTAACACCAGAATATAACCGATCTCTGCTTCACACGCAATGGGGCGGGCCAAACGATGAGAGAAACGAGGAGAAATAAAGGACTGATGGAAAGGAGACACGCACACTCATATTCATTGACCAAATCATTTCATCACTGCTTGACATCAAATATAGATGAATGATTTGCCCTCAGCTGTACAGTTAGCTTATTGTAGTGTTTTATTTTTTATTTTTATTAATCAGAATGTTCCGTGGATTACAGAAGAAAATTAGAAGTTTTTTGTATTTGAGATAACCTAGAACTTAACTCAAACCAAACCACCACCCAATCTGATATAATCAAATAACAAACTGTTTACACAAAAAATGCTAAACTCATCTGACTTTAGGAAGTGACATCAGCACATGAGGTCTTGGAAGTTAATTATCCCACATTTTTGATGGCTGACTTGCTCCTAACTTTGAGAAAACATTCCTAAACTAACAGGCCATCAACAATTTGGGTCAAGACGGAAAAATCAAAATGAGCTGAAAAACCTGGATGGTGGCACGCAACATTAACCCGTCAAATTATGAGAGAGACTTGTAGAATAAGTCACCCTTTCATTTTATGTTATGTATTATTTATTATTTTAATTACACATGAAACTTATAATACAATTTGGTGCTCCCCCCTAGAAAAAAAGAGATCTCCAGATATATTATAACTGAAAATACAGAAAATATTCAAGATATTGTTAACAAGTTCTGAAAAAAACAAAAAACAAAAAAAAAAAAAAAAACAAGAGAAAAGCAGAGATCATAAAGTTGTCAGTATTGTTCCTCTAGTATTTGTAAGTTGTACAAGGATGACCAAATTCTATCAAATTCATCTTGCTTATTGGAAAGTTCATAGGTTAGCTTTTCAAGAGGAAGAAAACTTATCTACTGAAGCCACATTTCAAGAATTGGAACATCTACAGATTTCCACAGAAGAAGGATACATTTTCTTGCATAAAAAGAAATAATATTCAATACATCTTTTCATGTGTTAAAATTAACAAGTATATAGAGGGTGTCATATCAAAAGTGACCCCCAATATTGATTCAACAACCCTATGTATACTTTCCCAAAATGTTATTATTTCTTTACCAGACCAGAAAACATGCATAAAAGTATCAAGTTCTGATCTGCACTTCATACATAATTCTGAAATATTTTTATTAATCTTATGCATTTTACCTGGAGATAAATGTTATTTAATAGTAAACTTGTCACCCTTTCATTTTGACTATTACTTATTGATTATATTGATAATTGTATTATGATAAATTATTTACAAAGCTAGTTTATACAGTGGCCCCAAAAAGCATTTTTTGCACACTTCACCCGAAAATGTAAATTCTCTTTTAGTCATTTACTCACACTCATGTCATTTTAAACTTGACAACAAGACTTTCTTGGCTTCAGAAGATTTTGAATATAACCCAGAAGTCATATAGACCACTTTTATTATACTTTTATGGCCCTTTTTTGTCATTTGTAATGAAGCTTGACCGCCCAGACCTCAATTCACTTTAGTTATATGGAAAAGAGTGGCCAGGATATTCCTCAAAAATTCACATTTTGTTCCAGGGAAGAAAGAGAGTCATACCGGTTTGGAAAAACATGAGAATGAAAAAGAATGAAAATTCTGTCATTATTTAAAGTCACTCATAAATATATGAACTTGATGGGAACTAACTTTATACACCCACTAAAAAGCCCTTTGGACCAGTTAGTTGAAAGTAACTGGAAAAACTAATATAAAGAAAAGTGTTAGTTCTGAGACGTTTATAAAATAATGTTTGTAGATACCACTTGTTTTGATAATTTGTTATCCAATTACATTCTTACATTTTGTGCTCCAAGTGTCCATATACTTTTTGGGTCTGACTGACCGATTAAATGTGTGCACAGATCTGCATGGGAACCATCTATTACGGAGAGAGATCAGAGATCCTGGGTTTCCCTGTCTAAGACACTATGCCAGGTATGTACAGATTCGGGTTAAACAGAGCTCTGGAAACTCAACCCCAGCTAATGAGGGTGAGATGAGGTCTACCTTCATTCACTTCACTTCACTGAAGATGAAAAACAGACGAATGACCAGCAAAAACACATCAAACCTAGACACAGACATCCAGACACACAGGTGTGCTGAAGACATTGCGTCAACATTTATGCTTGTAACTGATTTAAGGCTAAAACACTACTGTCTTCAATGGAGGTACAAACTGACTACAACCACTGATGTCCACATTAGTCACTCAGACAGTTAAAAAAGTTCAAAGAGCTGCCTAAAATAGAGTATAAAGGGCCAGTGTATGAATTTCATGTACTGTAATTGAATTACTGTAACATGTCATGACCATGCCATTCCCCTGAGGATATGTTGTCATCTCATCTTCTATCAAGTTCTGTAAGGATTCTCTGACTGGAGGTTGAATCTCACAAAAGCATGTCCAGGTCATATTTCACCCCGAAATCAAAAGTGCACATTCAGGGCTTAACCCTGACCTCTGTAGATACATATGGGGCCATCATTTGATGAAATATCAGAATATAATATACTTTATAATATTTTATGGTGCAGAGCCGTTGTTTATATCATTAAATGGTAAACTTAATATATTAACCTTCTGAAACTATAAAACTCTGCTTTTCACTTAATAAGATATTATTAATCACTGTAAGAATCATAAGAGACACATGAAGTACATCAACAGTGCTCAGTGTCACTCACACAAACAATAAACACCATCAGGGTAACACATATGAAATTAGAATTATGCAATAAACATTAACTAAAGTACATCAAATAAAACACAGAACACACAAAAACTGATATTAAAAATAGGAAGAAACATAACTATTCCCATAAAATATAATGAAATGTAATGGGTCATGCAGGGAAATCTGGGAATGCCTGATTACGTTTTTTTTACCGTAATTGTAACTATAATTTACCGTAAAAAACTGTACATGTACTCTCTTTTTACATCTAAAAAATGACATTTTTAGAACATTTTACAGTAAAACTACATGTATTGTCTTTTTAAATATATTTTTAAAAAAATTACGTATAATTTACAGTAACTACTCTTTATCCAATTTACGTTTTTTACTTTAGCATTTTTACAGTCTTTTACCATTAAAATTACGGACATTGTTTACAGTGTAAAACGTAATTTAATAAAACACTATTTTGTCCCTTTCAGCTTTCTGTAGTTCGACACGCATTGGGCGTTTAGCAATTCTAATAACTCATTCTCGTTCTTACGTTCTTGTAAAAATCAGTCTTTACTAACTACCTTGAAAGAGCAAACTCGGAAGACATGAGGACATAAAACGCATCTATGCAAGTTTTGAGATGTGCTGCAATATGTAGATTCATCAACCTCGTAACTATTTCTTTTTTTGGAGGTGGGTGATGATGTCAAACAAGTCCACAACAATATAAGAACGCAAAAAGAATGGACACTGAGAAACAGCCATTGTGTACAATTGGCAGTTTTATATAATTGATTTGTTGAGTGCTTTAAGTACGTTTAGAAGATAGCAGGCTGTAAATCGGCTAAAACAGTTAATTATGAGAAAAAAGTTGTTACTAGATTGCCAAAGTTTGCAATGTTTGTTGCATTGTGTCTTAACCCTTGTGCAACCTTTGGGACATTTTTGTCTTTTTTTTGTTAATTTTGGCTGTGTTAATGCCAACGGCATAAATTTTGCCAAAGGTGTGTATTTTTGGGGGAATTTTGATATTTCAACCTCTGTTCCTAAAATACATCTATGATACACTGTGTACACAAAATAGTTGCACTCATGACCTTCAGGACAAAAATGTCACCACTGAAACCCATTAAAACTGCAATATTTGATCCCAGTGCCATTAAAGCATAAAATCATGAATTCTATGATATTATGCTTTCATTCCAGAGCCCTGGCTTCAAAATGTAAATTTGTTATATTTTCCACCAGATTGTGCCATTTCTCCTCATGTTTAGCCTATGGAGCAAATACATGCTTTTTTCCTATTTTCTGTTTGCTGTATTATAGAGCACTGCAGGCCAACTGAATAAATGATGCAGCTAAAATTGTGTGGGTGTGTTGGTATGAATGTCAGAGTGTGATTTGTATGTGTGTATTGAGAAATGTGTGTGTAAACAGTGGCATTATGTAAACAAACTGGCATTTAAAGGGTTAAAATGAATATTTAGTAGTTATGATCAGGACTGATGTTGGTTAAAAAAATTAACTCATTGAAAGTGGAAAATAATATTAATATATAATATTTTTATGGCAGTGTTTTTACTTGGACATTTTTGTCCTTGAAGGACCTCTGAGTAACTTTTTGATTGATGCACAAGGGTTAATAAAAGAGTTCTGCAAAAAAACGCAAATGTGCTGGCTCATGACAAAGTTGGCAAATTCCTCAAGCACATCTGTATATATTACTCTTTGTTTTCAGGGTTTTATATCTACATATTGCGCATCGCAAGCGCTCTTCTTGCATCTGTGCACATACAGTGTCTTTGGTGTTATCGATACTGTAGAACAACAGGTATCATTAATTAAAATATTTGACTTTAAGTATATTGTTAAAATATTAAAATATAATGTGTATTAGCATCAACTTAATACCAAAGCTCTGGTACTTCTGACATCACTACAAGATAATAAAAACATTCAGAGATTTACGGAAAACATTTGCAGCTTAAGCCCAAGTAGTCCAGCCTTGCACCACCCGTGCTAAGTACAGTACTAAGCACACTAAGTAAAAAAAATCCTTAAGGTCTGTGTCTGAACTGAATGTCCATTAAAAGTTCTAGGGGGAGTTAGTGTCAGAAATGTTTGGTCTTCGAAGAATTAGAATAATACGCTTAAATAGTATATGCCAATATAACTATATATCCATTATATGACTGTATGTTCAACTGCAATGGAGCACTGCTACATTATAGTGGCCAAAGAATGTGAATGTTTGTGTTGTTTGCTTGGGGTTTGCGGTGAGGTAAGGATGAGAAGGGTTTGCTCTTCATCCTGTGAGACCCCGAGATGAGTCAAACCACTGAGCAAGTGAGTACAAGCAGGACAGAGAGAGTGAGGAATGGTTTCTCAGCAGGCTGACAGAGGTGGTTGTGTGCTGACAGCACACCGACAGTCCCCATCACTCAGGGGTCGTCAAGGCTGCTGTTTATCACAGTGGAAAATCTCATTCAGCCAGCGCAAACGGAATGAGTCACCCGTGATTTATGTCACAACACATCTCTCATCAGATCTGAGATGTAGAGAGTGTAATACAGCCATGTTGTGTGATGAAGATCTTTCATAACGGCTTGATTTGATCACACCTTGCTACTGTTCGCGTTGAGGAGGATCAAATTAAGCCAGGGAATAATTCTGTCCACCAAAACCTTTGCTTTCTCCTGAAAAATGAAATTGAAATGTCTAGAGATAAACCGATATATATTGGTCTGGGCAATATTTGGCGATAATTAGCATTGGCCAATAACTGTGCCCAATGGACCCTTTTAATTAAATTGAATGTAAATTAATAACATTTTAAGTTGTGATATATTACCCAGCCATTCATTTAAAAAAATCGTGTCATCACTGTTGACATGGGGTTTCAAATACAGCTGCTGAGGAATTGACAGTAATACCTCTTTTGGAAAGTTGTGGAAAAATAATAGTGAAGTTTTTCTGTTGATGTTGGAGAAAATGAGAACACTAAAATAATATTTGCTGAGGTCTACCATTCACTGCTACAGAAGTTTACGGAGCTATAGTTCTGCATTCCAAACCTGGAAGTGTGAAAAGGGTCCATTGGCTGATTGACAGAGGAGACCATTCCACATTGGGTCTGTTCCAAAACTGTCTCCTGCCTACATAGGTAGCTGTCTTCTATGGCAGCATCCCACCTGAAATTATGTCTCATAAGAGAGCGATTTGGAACACTCTACATAGATGAACTCTCAGTGATACGAGAGAAACAATGCAAAAATACACACAGCACACACATTTTGGGCAAAATAGTCGGTTTTGTATAATATGAGAAACTATTATGTATCTATACTTTTCAGCATTGAAAGGATTAGAAGTACATTTATAGGGGTGGGTAAAAAAATTGTTTTTCCGATTAATCGCGATCTTCATTTGAACGATCTCGATCTCGATTCTTAAATCATAAGATCGATCTTTCACTCAATGCGCAACCCTCTACTACAATGAGAGGCAATCACTCACATTTGCAACCAAATTTTGTGCTGTGCGACTAAAGTGAATATATTTGGCAACTGGCTGGTAGATGTTTATTTTCACTCACCAGTAATTGTGTAGTTTAGTCGTGAAGTGTTCAGCAGCGAGATCCTTTCACAGAATGTTGAGAGTTAAAGTTGTTCCGTGTAATGTGTGTCTGAAGATGAGATCTACGCAATCCATTTGTCATTGAATACTGTCTCTTTTAATACTCTTTCTGTTCTTTACAGTCAGTTGTTGACCAAAAACAACTACAAAAAAAAAATAAAATATTTAATTCTAATCATGCATCGCACAGATGAGGTAAAGCCATTCGAGTCCTCTCTAGTTAACATGTACTCATTTAAAGGCGCTGTTTATGAATGCCATTTTTTGTTAAAGAGACAGTACTGGTTTTAGCGCGTTCAACAAATCAGTGTAAATACTTGTAAATAGTACAAATTATGCAATTTAACAATAAACATGTAACACAAATAATATATGAAATATAATATCTTATTTATTGAATGAATACATTTATTTGTTCTTTTTTTAAAGGCCAAAATAAGACCAAAATCTGTATCATAATTAAGATACCTACCTTTTGGAACAGACTTCGCGCTTTCCTATGATGTCTTAAAATGCTGCATCTGGAGGACGCTCACTAGGTTTTTGAACAGACTCCAAATGATGGTTCTAAAATCTACTGACAGTCTTTTCAATGATGTATAGTGCAAACATTGTTTTAAAATAAGTGTTGATTTAAAAATAGCAATTTTGTGTCATTTAATTTTGCTTTCATTTAATCGGTCACCCTGCTTTTTACATATCAGTATTGGCTTCAACCATTTAACCCATTCTTTCTTTCTTGATTCTGTTATTAGAACTACACATTGCTTGCAGGCCCTTCAAGCAGCAACAGATAGAGACATCATCTCATTTCCCCTTGTAATTGTTCTGTTTTAATTGAGGATTTGTTTACCGGGGCCCCTTTCACTATAGGAACCCCAGTGAGTTTTTTAGCTGTAGAAATTCCTGTGTTTTATAAACAGCTCTGGCTTTGAGTTGCACACATCTGATGTATTATAACATTATTAAGACGGGTCAAGGAAAGCCCAATACTGTTTTATAAACTCTACAGTGTGAGTTATGACCTCAAGAAACACTATGAAATGTTTGACAAAATGAGAGTTTTGTTTTTACAAAACTGTCTCTAACTCTAATCATTCTCAACTGGTAAGTTAGGACAACAACAGGAAGCACATATGCAAAACCCAAGAAAATCACACCCACTGACGCACAATCCAGTTTAGATCACATTTATCTATGTCAATCTGTTGCGCCAAGTTTCCATCCAAGTATGCGATGTAATACTTACAGTATATTTACTCAACGCTCTGTCAATAAACTATGATCCTTCATATCATGTCCAAAATTTGATCAAAATCTTAATGTCCAAACAGTAGCAGCCTCAGTTGGCATTCCTGATATACTTTCCCTAATTTAAACACTCAAAAAAACTCCTTTAACTGAATATTATCCGATATCTCAAAGTGTTAAGAGTTGCCCTAAGATAACCACAGTCGTTGTCAACAGGTCATCAACAGCAGTTTTACTCTGGTTGAGCAATCTACAGTATGAACTCCTCACATATACTGATAAAGGTAGAATGTACAGCCTTACCTTGACATACTCCATTGTAGGGTCCATGCCTGCAGAGTCCCTGCAGGAGAAAGACAGAACTCTCTTTAGTGAACACATTGATTACCCGTTTGCTCTCCTGCTGCTTAACTGTACATTTACACATTTGGCAGACACTTTTATCCAAAGCAACTTACAGTGCCCTGATTACAGGGACAATCCCCCTGGAGCAAGTTAAGTGCCTTGCTCAAGGACACAATGGTAGTGGCTATGGGGATTGAACCAAAAACCTTTTGCTTACCAGTTCAGTGCTTTAGTCCACTACACCACCACCACTCCAACTGTAGGCTGCACCTTGGACTGCAGTAAATGGTAAGTGCCTACCAGTCCGGCCCCTCAAGTCCAACTGGCTTGAGGTCAGTACACCACACTTTAGACCACACCAGCCACCACATATGGACATATAGTTAACCGTATTCCCACCATCCCCCTAAAGACACATACTGTACATCACAATCCACCACACACAGAGTGCCTGAGATTAAAGCAGACAGTTTATACACTGTGCAAAGCCAAATACCTCATAATGAACCAACTTAAGCAGTCTTAAGGAGAGAAAGATGAAAGGTTAAAAGGTTATTGATGAGCATGTCACAGCTGGTGATAAAGGTTTGAGGATTTTAGAGACTTTTCGAAGAAACACTCACACAAACAACAACAACACTCACACTTTGCTAGCCTCTCAGGTTTTATGTATTCCTTGAAGATTTAAATCCCAAACTCTGCCAGATTAAAGCCAGAAAAAGGGAAATTAATTCCACAAGATTTCCCCCAGTGTTCGAAACAGCACAAACAAACACATTTCAATGCAACCTTTGAGTGAGAGACAAATTTAGCACAAACATAATGCAGAATCTATATGAAACATAGGAGGAGACAGGACGCAGCTGTTTACATGACCTCAATCCCTGCCAGTGGCTTTAAGGTTGCAGTCTGGATGTGACTTACCCTAACTACAGAGATGGCCCTTGCTCAGTTCAGCGGAACACTGCATTTTTGACTTATTTCGTTTCTTTATATGGAGCGTGGAATGCAGGAAGCACAGTGGTAGAGACAGAGTCGCAAAGAAGTATGTTCAGTGTAGTTCAGCGCTGGTTAAAGACACAGAGGTACACAACTCAGCCTTTTCCCCCATTTAGATCCTTCTATGCAGCCTTTACTCTTTCTGCCCTTACCCAGAGTCTCTTTCATCTAAGCTTACACAAAAACCTGACTTTCTTTATGACACTATGTTCTCTATTTCTTTCTTCCTTTCTTACCACCAGGGTGTGTGGTGGACTGTCTCACCCCCTTAGGGGAATAAGGGTGACTTTCATGTTCATTGTGTAGGTGGCACCTGGAGTTAGGGCTCTGGCACATATAAAAAGCGTCAGATAACAGGAAACATGAGAATATTTGGAAAGATTTATTTGTCTGTTTTTGGCCTGCTTGTTTGTTTGGTTTTCATTGATGGAACTTTAAAGCGTATCATTTTCTGAACTGATTTTCTGTTTCATTTTGGTTCTGCCTGGGAAAGCTGCTCTTGAGATCCCTGAAGTTTCATGAAACTTCTAAAGCATAGGCCATTCTAGATAATTTTCCCCGTTTCTCATCTCGGTAAAATCAATTGTGATTTTTAACATCTCTTTCTTGACTCATTATTTGATTGGACAGCCAAATGTTAACACATTTTTGCACAAAGTTATTTTAAAATGCCATTTAACTGTTTTTATTTCCAAAGTATTAACTAGACATCACTCCTTGAATTAAAGGGATGTTCAATTTCGACTTGTCCCTCGTTTATTAAAACAAAGCAAAAATCTTACTTACAGTAAGGCTCGTGGTTGCAGTCCATAAATGTTAAAATACACACTGTTTCAAAAGTATGGCCACAAGACGTAAACATTATATGTGTTAACATTATTTTATTCTAATAGAATTAGGGATTTACTGGCATTACGGTGTTTACTAGATTACAAAGTAGCGTTACGTTGTCATGACTACGAAGTTGTAAGATTTGATATTGATACTACTGATGGAAAACCGCCTACTGTTTCACTTACCTTTTTTTAATTATTTTTTATTTTATTATAGTATGCAGTGCACAGTGTATACTGTGTAGTATCCAGTAAGTTGTAAGTTAGTATTCCATGGGCCCCATGAAAACATCCATCTCCATCTCTGTCTTGAGTACACACTCTTTATTGCTGCTGTATTGTGTCTCAATACACACACACATACATCTACACAAACACACGCACAAACACACGCACAAACACACACACAAACACACACACAAACACACACACACACAAAATTAAAGGCCTAAATGACAGCCCAGTTTACAGACAAGACGAAAGGGGCAGTGTGGCTCTGTGAACTAATACCAGTAAGGTCCGCTGTGGAATGCCGGAAGGCATTAGCTGAGATTTTTAGGCCATGACGGTGATTAGTGTGTTGTGTTCCTGGCCTCCGGATTCTTCATTCACTCTCTTTCATTGTTTTGTTTTTTGAAAAATGGTTAATAATGGTTAATAATTTTCTTTTAATACAGTTACAGTTAATGGGTATTGATAGACAGGACATGCAAATCGCTGTTTCAGATGGAGACAAGCAGTGGCTGTACCAAACAGACTTTGCCTGTGTGTGCATGTGTAAGAGATAGAGAAGAAAGTTGGAAAGGACTCCAACAAAAACCGTGGTTGATGTCAGATCAGCAGAAGTGTGGGACAGAAGGAAATCCTTTAGACCATCACTGGTCTGGATGGCATATTTGGATTCCGTTGAGCTTATCAACCCTAACAAGGTTACATAACACTTTTACAAGATCAGTAAGCACATGCAGAGCATTAATATCATTGCTATTATACATCTGATGCCACCTGGGGAGCAAATAGAGTTTAGACAAGTGAGGATTGATTCATAATGATGAACAATAAGATAATATTTTAGTGCTGTTAGAGGTTGAAAAATCACTATTTCAAAATATATAGCAATATTTCACCTCAATACTGTATCGATATTCTAACACCAATATTATTATTTTTAGTTACACTTTACACATTAAGAATTTGGGGGGGGAAAGAGATTGAGTACCACTCAAAGCGAGTCAGAAGATGATGCAAACTGCAGCATTAGGTCAACAAACACTAAATTTTAATGTGACCCAATCCAAGTCTTTAACTTGTATTCTTTAACCAAGGTATGCTATTGCCTCAAAAAAAAAAAAAAAAAAAAAAACATTTCATCGACTGACTTGTCTGTGGTCTATGTTAATTCTATGACTCTTCAAGTAAAGCATGAAGTTCTGCATGTTACAACAAGAACTGAAGTCCAGTGAAGATGAAAGAGAAACAAGATCGCAATATATCATAATTTTGAATCTAACCATAAAGAATTGCAATATTATTGTGTATAATATTGTCCATGCTGATTCCGTTACGTTAAAGCACTTACTGTTTCAAAAGTATAGCCACAATATGTTAACAGTATGTGTGCTTACATGATTTTAGTGTGATAAAATAACTTAATCACCTTTTCTGTGTACAGTTATAGCCAATTTTACAACTTTGTTGCCATGACAATGCAATGTCAACAAACCATAAAACCCTAAAATAACTGCAAAAATCACAATTTAAACAATTTTACAGCTCAAATATTACATGGGTTTTGACAAAGGAATTAATGTAAGTGCTTTTATAAAATTATTAGCTTTACATTTCTACTTTTAAATCCACTAAAAATGGGCCCCATTCTCTTCCGTTTTAAGTGCCCCACTGTAACCTAGATGTTTTTTTTTGTTTTGTTTTTTTAAAGAAAAGGAGGGATGAGTCAAAAACAATTTTTGTGGTTATCAACATTATGCCACAAATGCTGTCGACTGAGCTTAACCTGTTTTGAATCTGGAATATTGCTTTAAATAGTCCACCAGTGTAACAAATGAATTTTTTGTTTTTGTTTTTTTGTGATTTTCTCCCCTTTTCTCCACAATTTGGAATGCCCAATTCCCAATGCGCTCTAAGTCCTCGTGGTGGCATAGTAACTCGCCTCAATCCGGGTGGCGGAGGACGAATCTCAGTTGCCTCCGTGTCTGAGACCATCAATCCACGCATTTTATCACGTGGCTTGTTGAACGCATTACTGCGGAGATGTAGCGCGTGTGGAGGCTTCACGCTATTCTCCGCGGCATCCACGCACAACTCACCACGTGCCCCACTGAGAGCGAGAACCACATTATAGCAACCACGAGGAGGTTACCCCATGTGACTCTACCCTTCCTAGCAACAGGGCCAATTTGGTTGCTTAGGAGACCTGGCTGGAGTCACTCAGCACACCCTGGATTCGAACTCGCGACTCCAGGGGTGGTACAAATGAATTTTTAAATGTTAAATGTCTCTCAATTAATATGAGGTCATAAAAACTCTATAAATGATAATTATAAAAGAAGTAGAAAATGCTGTTTAAAATAGTTTTTAATGAAGTGTAGTTTGTTAATATTTCAAGTGTGATTCTTTTCTCTGTCTCTCAGTCTCTCTCTTTTTGTCTCTCACAATCTCTCTTTCAATCACTCTCTTTCATCTCTCTGTCAAGCTATAAATCCACAATACTCACTTAAACCTGTGAAGGCTCTGTGTGTGTGTGTGCGTGTGGGGGGTCTCTGTGCGTGTTAGAACAGCTGCCTTGCACATGCAGGTAGAAGACACTAAACACTTGCAGAAAAATCTTTGTTAAACTTTTGTTGTGGAGCTTTTATTTGTAGCAACACAACAAACAAACAGTGACAAACCAGGCATGATACAACAAGTTTCCAGCGACAAGTGATTGAACTGTCCATATTGAAAGTCAAAATGACACATTTTTGATCGTCGCTTAATTTCTGTAAAGCTGCTTTGAAACGATATGTGCTGTGAAAAATGCTATACAAATAAAAATGACTTGACTAGTAAGGACGTGATGTCAGTTTTAAGCACTTTAAGGTGCACAGACAAAGTGCGGCAAAGTCCTGCTGGGCAGATCTTCTTCAAAGTACCTAAAAAGCCTTCTGTTCACAGTGTCTACTCACCTGCAGACATACACATTCAAATCAATGCAGCGTTCTGCAGCCAAATGTTCAGTAGGCTGACATTTCATCACAATGCCATCTGAGTCTCAGACCCTGATAAATCTAATATCAGAAAACACCATCAGAGAGCAAAGGCCTGCTAGTTATTGCTTCTGGGTTGATTTAATGTAGATGTCACCATTGAGAATTACTCTGTACATAAGTGCTGTAGTTTTAGTTCTCTTTCCCTCTCTTACACCCAAGAAAAGTGTTCATGGTCTACCCAGTTCTTTTTCCACATATCACACAGAGTCGCAATAAGGTGTTGTTATGGTGACTGGGGTGCTACAAGAGGTTGTTACTAACCCTGCTGTCAGGAAAGAGGAGCTTCTTTTGTGCGCTGAGGTCATTTTTCACCTGCTTTCTGTCTGCAAGCTATATGGCAACGAAACAGCAGTCCAATATTAGGTAACCTTCAAATGTCAAGGTACAGATGCAGTCTTATACGAAAACCCAAACACAAACCTACGCATTTACAGACGCACGAACAAACACAATCATGCCTAAAACTGTTTTGTTTATATGAATGGACTCTCTTTAGTCTGTCTTCTCTTTCTGCTGTGCTTCTGATAAAAGTTGTACCTACCTCAAGTTATCAATGTTGTGTCTTATGGTCAGTATTACATCTTATGGTCTGTTTGTGTTTGAGCTGTGGAAACATTATGGAAAAGTTTGTGGAGAAGTTACTGTCAAATAATTCTGTACAAATTTTCTTTGCGTTTATAATCTGTAATACTGCTGTCCATAGGGCCACAATATTTCAATACGTTTTTATGTGTTGACTAATTTCACCAAGGTATCAAGATTTGGCTAGTTGGCATTTGCAATCAGCCCCTGCTGGTAGATGCCATAACTACACCATTATGTTGACAAAAAGTATCTTTTCCACTGGTAACCATTTAAAAGTAGCCATGTATTCTGATTAAATTGTTTTGTTTTATTGAGGGTGAGATATTTGACATAAGACGGTCTATGTAAACAAGGGACAAACACAAACTGCTTTGTTGCTGACTGTGAAAAGATCAGTCTGTCAGTGAGGACGATACAGTCAAACAGGCCTAGAGCTGCAGCAAAAAGACTGGTAGACAGTAAGAAAGTGAGACGAAAGGAAAAAAGAGACAGATGAGAAGACGGAGATGGGCAAGAGACTGAGCCAGTAGTAGCTTGTATTTTGTGATTATTATCTCATTTGTCCTATTTTCTGAAGTCAGACAGTAAAGTTATTAGATTGTATGTCAACTGCTCCCATGACCAACAATTTGATTTACTGTAGGTTAAACCACTACTGTAGATAAAACAATGTAGATAAAACACAGGGGTGCTGTGATATAAAACAAAATGGCTATTGGTGTTATTGGTTATATTTGTTATATGCATCTAAATCTGAGTCAGACTGTTATTCCTTTAATGGTAATTGGCAGTTCATTATTGATAAGCCAAACTTCTAGAGCAATGATTCTTAGATGATCAGAATTGGTGCTGAAAATATAGTATAGCAAAGTATAGCAATACTTTCTGAGTAATAAATCATCTCTTTTAGTGATATACAGACTATATTGAGATACATAAGACTGTCATCATATTCAACTTTATTTTATGTTCATGTTGATGAGTGTACTCACATTATGCCAATAGGATAAGAATTACTTCTTTACAGTAAAGTTACTTAAATGGCTTGCTTATTCTCTTTCTGTTTCAAAGCCTAAGCTGTGAAGAGTAGGCAGGTCAAGTTGCTGTTGTTGTTTAAAAATTAAAATGATCTTATCTTTTACTCACCCCCATGCCATCCAAGATGTGTATGACTTTCTTTCTTCTGTAGAACACATATGAAGATTTTTAAAAGAATATCTCAGCTCTGTGGGTCATTTTAATGCAAGTGAATGGTGGCCAGACCTTTGAAGCTTCAAAAACAAAGGCAACATTAAAGTAATCCACTCAATTAGTTTTTTAATCAATGTCTTCTGAAGTGATCCAGTCGGTTTGGGGTGAGAACAGAGCAAAATACAACCCCTTTTCAATGTACATCTTGCCATTGCAATCTCTAGACAAGATCATGATTTCAAGCTCGATTACACTACCTAGTACTTGACGCACACGCAGAACACTGGATGGCTCTATAGGAAGAGTAATCGAGCTTGAAATCATGATTGCCAAGGAGACTGCTGTCAAGATTTATAGTGAAAAAGGTGTTACATTTTGGTCTGTTTTCACCCAAAACCAATTGGATCAGTTCAGATGGATTCATTTAATGCTGCCTTTATCTACTTTTTGGAGCTTCAGAGTTCTGGCCACCATTCACTTGCATTGTATGGACCTATAGAGCTGAGATATTCTTCTTAAAATCTTAATTTGTGTTCTGCAGAAGAAAGAAAGTCATACACATCTTAGATTGCAAGAGGGTGAGTAAATGATGAGAGAATTTTTGGGTAAACTAAGCCTTTAACCTTGACCTTAATCTTGACCCTAACTTTTACCTTGTCCTTGGAAGTTTTAGTTCTGCCTGCAGCCTTTCACTTCTTTATTTCAACCTAATAATCTTACTCCTAGCTGAGAGAAAGAGCAGTATATGATTTTATGAAGTGGGAGTATGTTTTTACTAAATGTTTGTTATGACTGGGAATTTATCTGAAGGCTACGGAAGTGATATTGAGCTTCATGTAAATATTTCCTGCGTAATATCTAACTGAGGACCCTGTTTAGGCTGTAGAACAGCATTAGCTCATATATTTGGTAACTCTTTGAGTTCTTTGCAATGGTCGCTTGACTTTAGTTTCTAGACTATGAGTTGAAATACAGAAGCATATACCTGTAGTTCGTCTACAGGCTTGGCACAATCAAAAGCATCTTAGTACACCAACCAAACTAGAATTTGCAGTACAGAATGTGTAGTTTCCAATAGGTCAGAGAGTGGCTGGTTATTTTTGGCAGTTAGCCTCTCCTGGTAGATGCTGTTACTACACCACTATGATTGTAAACAGCTTGTTTCTCCATGACAGCCATTAAAAAAAAGAATAAAAAAATACATTGGTTACACTTTACAATGAGGTATTCTATTCGTTATCATTAGTTAACAGTCCATCAGATTGCCAGATGGAGAAGCGTGATTCGTCACTCCAGAGAACGCATCTCCACTGCTCTAGAGTCCAGTGGCGGCGTGCTTTACACCACTGCATCCGACACTTTGCATTGCACTTGGTGATGTATGGCTTGGATGCAGCTGCTCGGCCATGGAAACCCATTCCATGAAGCTCTCTACGCACTGTTCTTGAGCTAATCTGAAGGCCACATGAACTTTGGAGGTCTGTAGCGATTGACTCTGCAGAAAGTTGGCGACCTCTGTGCACTATGCGCCTCAGCATCCGCTGACCCCGCTCTGTCATTTTACGTGGCCTACCGCTTCGTGGCTGAGTTGCTGTCATTCCCAATCGCTTCCACTTTGTTATAAATCCACTGACAGTTGACTGTGGAATATTTAGTAGCGAGGAAATTTCACGACTGGAATTGTTGCACAGGTGACATCCTATCACAGTACCACGCTGGAATTCACTGAGCTCCTGAGAGCGGCCCATTCTTTCACAAATGTTTGTAGAAGCAGTCTGCATGCCTAGGTGCTTCATTTTATACACCTGTGGCCATGGAAGTGATTGGAACACCTGAATTCAATTATTTGGATGGGTGAGCGAATACTTTTGGCAATATAGTGTATGTTTATCTTCTGTTTTGTTACTTTTACTATGTTCTCCATCTCATATTATACAAATCCCTATAAGGGACATTCTTGTATTCAATCCAAACAAATTCTTCATGTGTTGTTGCACGCTGGACTGTGACAGGACAGCCACTATTCACAAGCTCTCTGTCGGCTGCACATAGAAGCAGTTTGTTTCATGACTTCAGTGTTGTTGTTTGTAGTAAGTATATTGTGTTTGTTGTTTTATTGTTTGGTTTGCTCTATTTGTTTAATGTTTGAGCATTGGCTGAAAGCGCCATTACAAATTAAACATGTTATTATTATTGTCATTATATTAGTAGTAGTAACTCAGTCAATTGCATGACACAGTATGTCATCTGTTGTCAACATGGCAGCACCCATGAGGGGGCGACCCGCTCCATACAAAATTAAACAGCTTTTATTGGGTTTTCTTCATCTTATGTGAGTGTTCATTATTTATAACATATTTCAAAAAATTTGCTATTCATGTCTTTGTGTAAAACTTTTTTTAATTAGCAAAAACTTAGTGCACCTTTAACATGAACTATGAATGTTTTCAGCACTTATTTTTCTTGGATAATGTTAATTTCAACCCTATATTAATATATTTTTAAAATTGGAAGTTGTATATGTTAACATTAGGTAATGCATTATGAACAAACAATGATACGTTACACATGTATAAACATGATGAACATAATACTCAATGCATATCACATTTAAACCTTATTATAAAGTGTTACCAATACTTTTTTTTTTTTTTTTTTTGCAAGCAAGTGAAGCAACATATAAATCACAACAAAAAATAATTATTATTATTATATTATAGATGTTTGCCAGTACCAGTACTTTATTTTTATGGAAAAAAAGATGCAATGAAAGTAAATAGTGACTGAGGCTAACATTCTGCCTAACATCTCCTTCTGTGTTCCAAGGATAAAAGAAAGTCATATGGGTTTGAAACAACATGAAGGTGAGTGAATGAAGGCAGAATTAAAATTTTTGGGTGAACTAACCATTTAAGACTGTCTTTTTATGGTTTTCACAGTTTTTAGATATTAGCTTATTAGGTTCAGCTAGTTAATCTGTGACCCTTTTGTGGGCACTGCAGCATTGTGTTGTGTTTCAGTCAGACACACAAGAGGACAGTTGTGTAGGTTGTGTATTGTTTACCTGGATGCCATGCTGCCATTCCTATCTGAGCAGAAAGCCTGGTGCTCTTCTATAATGTTGTGTATTAGCGGTGAAGGAGGCAGTCGATAACGGCCCGGGTATGCTGCTGTTGACGTCATATTTACATTTATCTCCCACTGCCTCATGGAGGCACCAGTGCCGCTCTTCTTCTTGCGAGGCAGAGTGCCATGAATGGAGACGCCCTGGTAGACGCTGGGCGCCATCTCGGCCACGGCAGGCCGTGAGCTCAGCAGATCCATAGAGGAGGCCAGTGGGCATTGCCGCCCAACGTGCATGTTTCTGGGCAGACTGGAAAACCTCCCCTCTGCCATCATCCTCAGCTCTGTATAACAGTAATAAAAGACATATACTGTATATATATATATATATATATATATATATATATATATATATATATATATATATATATATATATACAGACTGTATATATATACAGATTATATATATATAAAACTGTAAGTAATTTCTTCTGACATTGTTTTAGGGGGGGCATCAGCAGGTAGTGTTTATAAGTAATTCGGAGCCCTGTGGCACTTTGAGCACATAACTATTTAACAGAGCTGTCTCTTAGCAGTCAAAGAAAGAAACAAAAAACAGAGACACCTCTCTCAAAGACGGAATGAGAGGGAACTCCGTTCAGTCTGACCACAAGAGGTGCAGATATGGATCTTCCCTCGTTGTCTCCAAAGCATGTTTACTTCAGCATTCCACAGCTGCTCAGAGACCACTAATTAGAGCAGTGAAAGTGGAGACAGATTTAATAGAATTATGGATAAGCCAGACTGGTTTCAAAGCTTCACATATTCTGTTGTTTTACAGCTATTAAAGGGTTAGATCAACCAAAATAAAAATTCTGTCATCATTTACTCCTTTTATTGCCACTGATTTTTTCCCCCCATGAAACACAGAACAAGTTATTTAGCTGAAAGTCCAGTCACAATTAGTAAGAAAACATGAGCATCAATGACGTGTGGTGTCATTTAGGTTAAACCTGGCACAACACATCTTGAAGTTTGAATATGCGCATGTACAAATGATACTTGAGAGCTATATTATCAGTGAATAACAACCTAAATTTTGATCGGTTCCTCACATAAAGCTGTATGGACATTTTTTGCTCATATAGACTACTTTTATGATGCTTTATGTTCTTTTTGAAGCTTTACAGTCCCTGGTAACTGTAGGCACTTGTATGTGAGGGAGTAATGTAAACAATGTTTAAAATTTTGTGTTCCACAGAAGAAAGACAGTTATATGGGTTTGGAACAACATTGGATTTTTGGATGAACAATTCCTTTAATTGTGGATACACTCCTGCACTGCAATTTATGGTAGCACACAAACAACATTGTGCTGCTAAACCGAACCACGTTTCTGCACAGCTGTATGGAAGAGAGGAACATCAGTGGTAACGTT
The DNA here is from genome assembly GCF_019703515.2 of Myxocyprinus asiaticus. NCBI lineage: Eukaryota > Metazoa > Chordata > Actinopteri > Cypriniformes > Catostomidae > Myxocyprinus > Myxocyprinus asiaticus. The sequence continues at coordinate 34,154,162 of NC_059376.1, read as the reverse complement.
CAGTAGAATGAGTTCACAGTTTTAGTCTATGATGAAACCAGCCCTCTGCTCTTTGCAAAGGGAATGAGATCATGGTTTAATGCCAGATCCTAAACAGAGCCACTGTCAGGGTCCAAGATTGAGTTTCTCTCACCACAAAAGGCACAAAAGAGAGTGACGGCAACACCAGCTCTGCTATGTGTAAGTGTGCTGCGAATAGCCCTAACAGCGTTCTTTAAAGAGGTCAGCACACATACTCATCAAGTGTCTGGGTCAGTGAACTCACACACCCACTGATTTAAAGTGAATGGCTGAATGATGGGGCAGCATTCTGCCAACATCTCATTTTGTATTCCACGAAAGAAAGACAGTCATACTGTATGAGTTTGAAACAACATGAGGGTGAATAAATGATGGCAGAATTTTAATTTTTGGGTGAACTAAAAATAGAGACTAAATATTTTATTATATAAGAAAGCGACAGAGATATATAAAAGATGAAAGAAAGATAAGTCTTGCTTACTTTTACAAGGACAGACAGATTTAATGTAACTGCTCTCTGTCTCGTGCATGGCAAGATAGCATTTTAATTTCAACATTCTCCTTTTCAGGGAGAAATTTGCTGTTAATATTCCAGATTCAAAACAAGCTAAGCTCAGTCGACAGCACCTGTGGCATAATGTTGATTAACACAAAAATTTGTTTCGACTTGTCCCTCCTGTTTTTAAAAAAAAGCAAAAATCTGGGTTACAGTGAGGTACTTACAATGGAAGTGAATGGGGCCAATCCTTAAACATTAAAAAACTCACTGTTTCAAAAGTATAGACACAAGATATAAACATTATGCGTGTTAACATGATTTTAGTGTGATAAAATCGCTTACTAACCTTTTCTGTGTAAAGTTATATCCAATTTTACAAGTTTGCATACATAATGCTGTAAATACTAAAATTCTAAAAAGACAGTAAAAATGACTTTTTTTTCCCAACATACAACATCTCTTCTGCCATTACATTCCCTTGCTTCTGTATATAACAGATTTGTATTTATATATTGTGAATATATATATATATATATATATATATATATATATATATATATATATATATATATATATATATATATATATATATATAGTCCTATTGTGTATTTCTATATATAGTTTATTTTCTATTCACTTTTTATTATTTTGTATTATTATCTCTGTCTTGTTATTGTTTGTGTACTGGAAGCTTCTGTCACCAAGACAATTTCCTTGTATGTGTAAGCATACTTGGCAATAAAGCTCATTCTGATTCTGATTAAAGGGATAGTTCAACAACAACATAAGATCTATGTCCTTATGTTGTTCCAAACCCCTATGACTTTCTTTTCTCTGTGGAACACAAAGAAAATGTTGGGCAGAATGTCAGCCTCAGTCACCATTCACTTTTATTATATATATATATATATATATATACAGTATATGCTATGAAAGTAAATGGTGACTGAGACTGACATACTGCCTAACACCTCCTTTTGTGCTGCAGGGAAGAAAGCAAGTCAAGTCAGAAAGAAAGGGAGAATCAGCTAAATAATTCCTTTGTCCTTTGACCAAATATATATTTTCAAGAAAATAATACAATATTCCATTAAAACTTTAAAAAATAAATAAAAATAACAACACATTTTGTTCTAGTACATATTGTCAAATTAATTGTCATTGGCAAGCGTGACAAAGGTTAATTTTGGAACCTGTATCGCAAAGCATCTGTGGAGAGTGGAATGAGATGGAAACTCCCTCTTAAAGCCCTGCTGGTGTGTTGAAACCTGCAAACTAACCACATTCACCTCCGCCCCTGGTTCCACTCATCCATGGCAGCCAGTTTCTCAATGTCCTGAATCAGCTTATCATGTGACTAGCTCTTTTCATGCGCTGCTTAAATTTAATTTGAGGTTTCACAAACCTTAGGACAAGAGTTGTGGTTGTCTTATGACATACAGCTTTTAAATCTTTAGAAATAAGATCAATATACCTGCTATAAGACCACAAACAGCCAAATCTGGAGTCATACACCTATGAATTTTTCTTTTGAAGGCTTCTTTATTTGTGTTTATATAACTCTTTATACGGTCTGGGTGTTCTGCCATATAATGACTAGATCCACACAGCAGGTTTTTTAATGGTTTGATGAGGGCACTTTTTTGCAGTGTTATGAAATTCATTTGTGTATACCTCAGCTGTGTAGTTATGCACCTGGAGCACCTGTGTGCTGTCCTGGGGCCCTGAAACACGAGACTTCATTCACTAATGCTGTTTTTCATGTGGTATGTATTGGCAAGGAGACATTAAAAGCCACAGATCATTATTACCGGGTGATCATCATGGCTAGTCAAGAATCCCCTTTCTGGTTTTAGATGTATTTGTCTCACTCAAATGTCTCAGAGCATGAGGGAGAGTCATGCTCATCTGAGAGAGCAGATCTGGACTTTCTGTGTCAGGGAAGTGAGGGCTTTGAGTCACAATATTCTTATATACTGGTGATATTAGGAGGAAACTGATACCTTTCCAAAAATAAAAACAGGAACAAAAAAGTGCATGGCTTTAAAAAGCTGGGATGCTCATATACATTTTTTTGAGGGATCAAATTTTAAGGAGCCAGACCCTCTAGGCTTAGTTATTCTTAGTGGCAAAATATGATTTGACATTTCATTATATACGTACAGTACTAGGTGAAAGTACTGTATATAATTAAGGTTTTTTTTTATTAAGATGCATCTCAGAGAGCATTCTAAAAATCAAGCTGAACTGCTAAATTTCCTGTGTCTCAGTAAGGTCTCTGATTCAGACAGCAGTAGGCTCTGGTTATGTGACATGGTTACTGTGTACATAGTAAGCTCTGAGTAACAGGAGACTGAGCCTCAACTGAGGTGTGTTAAAGATGACCAAAATGCCTCATGGAAACACTTACATGTCAAGAGCGAACATGTAAAAATTTGTGAGGTTTTATTCAAGTCAAAAATATGATTTAACATCTATGAATCAACCTGACTATATAGGGTTACACCAACAAACCCATTTTTAAAGGTTAGGTCAGGTAAAAATAACTCCTTAAGGTAACACTTGCAGGCTACCACTTTAAATAGTGTGATAAATAATTATAATTATAATTAGTGTAATGGCTGGGTCTATTCACATGGAGAGGAACATTAAAGAGAGTGAGTAATTTCTGGCTCAGGTTGGATACAAGTTGGTTCGGGACAGGTCACTGGATTAGGTTCTGTATCGGTTTATGTGGGGCTGCTTATACTTATTCATTGTTATTGTTATTAATATAGTAATTAACTGAAGTACAAGGGACATTATAATGTGCTTAAAGTGATAACTTAATTTTTATTGTTCCACAAACAATCTGTCTACTTCTGAAAAATGAGCTCATTGCTCCTACTTTCATCCTAGGTCAAAAGGCCACAGTAGACTAACATGGTGTCTAAGAGTCCTGTGTGGTGTATTTTTCAGTATTTCAGCACCCGGCGAAGACAAAGACACTTTTCAGCATTAGAGATAAAGAAATAGGTCCTCTGTGGCTCTGGATTACATATTATAAACAATTAATCTGTAAACTTTCTCTTCCTCCCCGGAGGTCATGAATATGCAAAACGCTGATTTAACGGTTCTTAATTAATGCTTTGCTCGTCTATTTTCTCTTTAGACTCCCTATTGATTATCCACTTGTCTCTCAAGTACCTGTTCTATTCCAGACTGACATGCCATCATATAACCTCACTCCAAAATGTCAATCACAAGCACCTATTCTCTCTCTTGGTCTCTATTCAGCTCTGAAAGCACAGCTGGTTGTCACAGAGTGACATCATCCTCTACATCAAACATACACTCAAACACACCACCAAAATGTATTTGCCTCAGGACAAAAATATATTGTCATTTTAGGAAAATTAAAGGTGTTGTGTGTACTTTTTTGATTTTAAAATACTTTATTCTGTCCCTGCTTAGTATGCAGACACAACTACAAATAAGCCATTCATAGGTTGATTCCCCCAGAAAGTGTAAACACTGTGGGTCTGCGGTGCTATCACATTTTTTTTCTGTTTGTTTAATTATCCCGAACAGCCTGACACGCCAACATGACTCAACCAATCGCATGAATCTGGGGTGGGACTATCTGTTTTCCCCCAGCAATGGCAGATGGTGGGACAGTAATTATTTTTGCAATTCCATTTGGTGCCACTAGTGGCGCAGGAAATTCTTCACAAAAAAACATCTTTTCTTTTTTAGGCCTAGACTTGTTTGAACCAATCTCTGCTTTTTAAATTTTAACATTGTCAAGCTTTTTGTTAATAAACTAATTCATGCCCATTTCAAGTTGCTTTAAAAGGGTTAGCCAGAGGGATTTATACAACAGTACTAAAGGGGCAGATGTAGGAACTGAACTGGGAACAATAACAATCAAAGACAAGGTCACATTGTTTTTGTTTTTTTGTTTTTTTCATGATACTTAAAATATGCATATAATACAAACAGTTTTCAAAGAGCAATGACTTTTGCAGCAAAAGGTTAAACACATGAAGGAGGAGAATTCGCTGAGCATTTCCAAACAACAAGATGACTATTCTTACCCTGGCCCTTTCACAGCCTTCCCCCACAGGAGTTGGTGGGAATCGCACGAATAATGCAGTTCTCCTTTCATTAATTCAAACCTGCTTACAGCACACAAAAGCCAGAGTGTGAGGAGAGAGAGTGTATGGTTTAAAGAGCTCTTAACACACAGTAATGCATCAACCAAGACGGCATGAAGGAGAGGAGAACAATTGTAAAGTTTGAATAGAACTAACCACTGATTTGTAGAACCAAAGCTCATGCTTAATAATGTTAAAGGAATATTCCGGGTTTAATATAATTTAAACGAATCAACATCATTTGTTTTTATTTTATTTTATTTATTTATTTATTTATTTTTTCCCAATTTGGAATGCCCAGTTCCCAATGTGCTTTTTAAGTCCTCGTGGTCGCATAGTGATTCGCCTCAGTGTGGATGGCGGAGGACGAATCCCTGTTGCCTCCGCGTCTGAGACCGTCAACCCGCGTATCTTATCACGTGGCTTGTTGAGCGCGTTGCCACGGAGACATAGCGTGTGTGGAGGCTTCACGCCATCCACCGCGGCAACCATGCTCAACTCACCATGCGCTCCACCGAGAACGAACCACATTATAGCGACCATGAGGAGGTTACCCCATGTGACTTTACCCTCCCTAGTAACCGGGCCAATTTGGTTGCTTAGGAGACCTGGCTGGAGTCACTCAGCACGCCCTGGGATTTGAACTAGCAAACTCCAGGGGTGGTAGCCAGCCTCTTAACCACTGAGCTACCCAGGCCCCAACTATTTTGACTCATCACCCAAAACATACATTTACAGTGATGCTCTTACAATTGAAGTCTAAGAAACACATTTCGGGTTTGAAAGTGTGTTAATGTGAAGCTTGTATTTTTATTAAAGTGCTTATTCCTTTGCAAAAAAAAATATTGTTATTTGAGCTGTAATGTTGTCTAAATCATCCTTTTAGCATTGTGACTATTTGCTTCATGTAAACAGTACCTTTCTTGAATCTTTGTGCGTGTAAATCAAAACTTACCAGGTCTCCTGACTTTAGGCTCTGTGCCTATCATGCAAAAGTTACCAGGTTTACTGGATTTAAATAGTCACTACAGAAGTTGAAAAATCGCATTATAACTTTGCACAGAAAAGAGCAATTTTATCACAGTGGTTTCATGTTAACATGTTTGATGTTTACATTTTGTGGCTATATTTTCTAAACTGTATTTTACAGGGATGCATGGATACAAAAATTGTGTACCGATACCAAGACTTGAATAATTGGAACGTCTGCCGATAGTTTAGTGTTCTGCTTTTTTTATTACCTTGTTTCAAACCCTGCTAATTAACTTCAAAACAAATGTAAATAATAACTTTATTCACACAGCACTAGTTGTAGGCTAAATGTCCGCATTTTTACACCCAGTATAAATAATTGGCCCTGATCATCGTCTGTTTTTAAACAATCAGCCTATGTCAGATAATTGCTTTTATCGGCCGATACCAGTGTTTGGCCGATACTTCGATGCATCTCTAGTATTTTAATGTTTATTCTGGTGCAATGACTTGCCCCATAGATTTCCATTGTAAGTGCATTACTGTACACATATGTTTCTCCTTTGTATATACAAAGTAGGGCTGGGCGATATGGCAAAAAGATAAAATATAGATTTTTATCAAACTTACGGACGATTCACGATTTGATTTTATTTAAAAAAAAAAAAAACTTTTAAATGTACTCCAACATGATTCAAATTTTATGTTCTTTATTGGAATGCAAGGCAACCTGTTAGAAAAATCCAAATAATTTTCATTACAGGAAACAAAGGTGTGTTATCAACGGAGTGTAAATGTAAAATAAATTAAAATCTAATAAACCCAGATGTTCCAGAAATAATAGAATAAGAAAACTGCAAAATACTTCTTAGCCAGTGTAGGTATTCATTTTATCTAAACCAAGTCTATCTAGAAAATTATCAATGTCTATAAATGATCAAGTTTATCTAGAAAGTACTTACTGTACATCAAACAATGTGTGTATATTCATAAACCCCTGCAGATAGAGGCATGCCCTCTAGTGGTTCACATTGAGCAGCAAAATAAAATAATTTATCACTTCATCTCTGACAGATTTGAAATGAAGCGGCCATAATTATCACGTAACTAACGCTTTTTTATGGGTAAAAAGAAAAGAAAGGAGACCGTGCATCAACATGCGCACGCCGAGGCCAGTTATGGTCTTAAGATGGTGTATACCAGCATGATGGACGAAGTTGAGCTACAATCACACGGTGTACAATCGTCCTGGGAATATTACTGCTGTCTTTTATATCAGTCTCTGTGTTGTTCACTTGTCATGTTCATTTGGAGCGCGCCACACGTGCAGCTGATCAGATCGGGAGCGGCATTAAGACAAGCGCTATGAATTCTTTTTCCTCTTTCTTATTCAGCCTTTAGCTGACTTACAATGAGTCTAACTTTAGAGTTTGCAATATTTCTTTGCAAAATCTCTATTTCTCGATTTAAAAAAAGAAAAGAAAAAATCGTGTCAAAGCGCAAATTCGAATTAATTGGAAAAATCGGAAAAACCGCCCAGCCCTAATACAAAGTGATTATTATAGAAATTATTTTCTGAGGCAATTAATAGCATGTCACAGATTCAGAACTTTAAGCTGAAGTGTGTAACTTTTTTTATTTTAAAATATTTTATCATATCCCAGCTTAATATGCAAAGACACCTATAAGTCTAAGTAAATTTTCTCAAAAACTGTAAACACTGTGTCTCTGTGGCGCTATAACATTTCCTGTTAGTTTTGAGCAACCCATTCAACTCGATGTAACAACACTGACTCAACCAATGTTGAGTTTTGGGCATGACTATCTTTTTGATCAATCAACACCAGATGGGGAATGTATTCTGAAGGCTGTTTGAAAACAATGTTTATTTTTTCAATTACGTTTGGTGGTGCTAGTGGCACAGAAATTATGCATCTCAGTTTTAACTTGTCTTAAAACCAAAACATTCCTTAAACAATATAGCCTATATTGTGTTTAGTGAAAGTTCTACAGCTTCCTCTATGACATCACTGCATTTGTCACATTGATTGTTTGTCCCATTGTTACTGACAATAGCAGTAAAAGCAACAGGAGACAAAACAAACACAAATGCCCCATAGTTCTCCCTGTTCGAACCCCTCTGCTGCATACAGAGTGAGGAACATATGGGCAACAATACATCAACATCTCTCCTCCGCCTCCAGTGACAGACACAACACTTTCTGCTTCAACTCTGACTCCCGTACCAGTAGTCAACAGCAACAAATCAGTCCTGAGTGGTTCACTACCCAGAGCCGCAGAGCTGAGACTTATCAGTAAAGGAAGTGTGGAAATACACACAAATGTGCGAACACACTACACGCCCATTCAAAGAAGGAGTGGAGTTAGCGGTCACATCTGTCACTCTCTCGGCCCTGTTTGCTAAAAGTAGATCCTTGAAGATCTTACAGTCCAATCACATGCAACACCACAGCTCCCTAATTACTCTAATGAGTATGCTGAGAGGAAAACTCTACAAACAAACAAACAAATGCTAAGAGCAACAAAAAGTCTTCCCGTTTCCTCTGCTAGTTTACCGTCAAGAGGCAAGTTTTTAAAAGTTATTGAGTGCTTTATATGTACTCATTTATCTTAACCGATTATGTTTAATAAACCAACAGTTGTACCTCGGACACTGTACATGGTCATGTAAACGCCTCAAACTGTTTTTTTTTTTTTTTTCTTTTTTTTTTTCTTCAGGGAAAGGTTATGTGTTCTTGTAGCTGAACTAAGTATGTTGCTACCAATGCCAAGGACAAGGGTTAGATTCCCAGGGAACACAAATAGTGATAAAATGAATAGCTTGAATGCATTGTAAGTCACTTTGAATAAAAAGCATCTGCCAAATGCATGAAAGTTATAAAAGGTGTGAGAAAAAAAAGAGACACTCTTGATTTTTTTCAGGTAAACGCCTTCATCAGTGTTCTGTCGTTTTCAATGAGCACGTTTACATGCACCATCTCACACCGATTATGCTTAATAAGCCAACAGCATGTAAGGTAATTTAAATGGCTTTAACGGTAAGGTCATAAATGGTATAAGCATAAATCAATCGGCACATATACAATTTTGCCCATCACCCTAAATTCTCTCTACATATAAAACGGCTTCTACCGGCTTGTCCAATGTGCGCAAGTGTGCGCATGACTGTTTAAGATCTGACGTCAAATCCAAAGTATAATCTGATGATTTTAAGTCTTATGTAAATGCAGTTTTCTTGCTTTGTCAGATATTTTTAATTAGCTGATTCTGTTTACATTCTGTCATCAATACCAGAAAACACAATCATTTATTTTTAACTTTTTATAAGATGATTTTAGATAGTTGTTTGCATTTTGAACATGACAACACAGTTGTTGTTATAGACTCTATAATATAGAGGTAATAAATGTAGTTGAGAAACACAATTCACACAGACAAATAGATATTATATTCATAGTTCTTTGTGTACAGTCTTTCACACAATACTAAAATTTAATGGACCCTTTCCTTAGTTGAGAAGGAAGGGTTGAGAGGAGATGTCAAGCCCCCAACAACACCCCCCCCCATTACCCTATTATGGTGCAACCCGCAGTGCTGTATTCAGCCTTTGAGTCGGCCAAAGAGATTTGTGACATATGAATCTAAAAATTATAAAGTCCCCAGCAGTGGCCACCACTTTTTTCCACATGAGCAACTCATGAGACAACAGAAACTGCTGCTGCTGTGAGATACTTTAACACACACACACACACACACACACCTCCTCACAACTACTGTCAGCCACTGATTTCCAACACATACACAAAAACACACAAAGTGTCAAGTCCCACTGCTCGTAAGGGTAGACAGTCACAGATGAGCATTATTTGTTGTTCAAATAGCTACAAATTATACTTAAAAAAAATGACAAATTTATTTAAAAGTATGAGATAAAGTATGAAACACCTCTACATTAGTGGGTATCCAATGGTCAGTTATATTTGTTCCAATCAAAAAGATGATTTTTAGAAATTTTGATAAATTTTCAATAAAAGTGGTCCAGTTTAAATTTTCTATAAACATTTGCTTACCTGGCTACAGGTTGTGGCTTCTCCAAGTATGCTAAAACACAGAAATGTTTTCCTTCTACAGTCTGAGTAAGAATTCACAGTTTCACAGTAAGCATAGCAGTCTAGAGCACAGAATCACAATAACAAGAAGACGAGCGTGAACCACAATCCTTTCAAGCTGCCAGTGACTTCCCACTTTGAACTGTGCCGGTGTTTCCCAAGCAATCTTGCGATCCCTTCCAAGTCTCTCTCTCTCTCTCTCTCTCCCTCCTTAGTTCAGCCCCCAAGGGAGTGATTTCCCAGACACACCCTCTCTGATGGGTGGAACCTGAGGAGCCGTCACGCAAGCGGACAGCCCCTGCCCCCCAGCAGCCCTATCCCCTGTCCTGTGCCCGGAGTCCTTACATTACTGGCCCCCTTTGTTCAACTTCACTTTTTGGACAAAGTTTCACAGTTTCTGTCAATTGTCAAAGTTATTAGTGGAAACACAAAGATGTTGATGTTTTAAAATAGTCTAAAATGGCATCCTCCAGACTGGGTTGACATTTACCATCCACAAAAACTCTTCTTTTTTTTTTTTAAACCATGAACAACAAGCTCTAACCTGCACAACCATTAAAATGCTTTTTCAGAAATAGCAGGACACCTCTTTGGTCCTTGAATGTTTGTTCTGTTCTCTGCAGGGAACACAATTTCCTTTCTCTTTGTCCTTGGATTCCTCCTCATTGTCAGTGGGACGATAACAAAAACAGGGTTCCTTCCCGAATGATTCAGACAGAGAGATGGAGCGCGGTATGACCTGACTTTGTCACAGTCGCCTTTGGCTTGCTCATTGGGGGCATTAAGATAAGCTTTTCTGTAAAGCTGCTTTGAAACAATATATATTGTAAGAAGCCCTGTACAAATAAACTTGACTCGACTTGACTTAAAAGCCAAGGACAGTCAGACAGGTGATTCAAATGTTTGTTTTGAATTCCCGTCACTCGGATACCCTATAAATGTTGTGCTTGAAAGCTAGAACTCAAAACATCGTAACAAATGCAACTGCATTTCTAAAATGTGCTTACTTAATTCGACATATTTGTAAATACATTCACGGCGAAAGAGCATTGTTAGGCTAATTGAGCACACTGAAAGTCTGAAAAGAAGGCATCTGGACTGAAATAAGTCTCCTTAAGTTACAGAACACCTGCCTGGAATCCCATTTTTCAAAGTGTCAAAAGCAGACATTTTCATGAAAACAGAAATATATGTCTGTCACAGACACCAGACAAAGTGCTGTTATCAATCTTTGACCACGCACAATTAAACTTTCACTCTTTGAAAACTTTTATTGTGTGACACGCAATTGATCACTACAAGGGAAGCATTACAGTGTAACTGTCATCATATCATGGCATGCTAAGCCCTGGTGTCCTTAAAGTCGGTAGACACAAGCTTTTCTGAAACATGTTTTTAACTTGTAAAAGTCAGATTTGTAAACTAAAACTAGCTCTGGACTTTGGTAACTTCTACCCTTAAGTCCTTGTATGGGACTGAGACCAGACATTCTTTGCTTTAATGTGATGATCTCATCTCTTTAGGCACCTTAACATGGGGTCATCTTCAAGGTCCTCCTATTCTCATCTTACTCAAAAATGCATAAAATAACACTTAGTTTCAACATTTGTTCACCCCATCCAGTCCCTTGCAAAGCAAGTCCCCTGCCCAGTTTCATCAATGCTACAAAAAGTATTCCTGTAGTCCTAACTCAAATTGATTAAGTAAACTTCAGTTATACAAATGTAATCTTATAGAATGTAATGAAACCAAGTTAAGACAAAATATTCTAGAATTGTGTTGCTTTAGTTTTTAATTAAGTAATTTGTTCATTTAAAAAAGTATGGGGTTTTTTTTGTGCTGTTTACAGGTGCAAAAGTAAACACATCTTAGTTACTTAGTCTGAAACGTAGTTTTCGTAACTGCCAAAAGCTTTCTGGAATGCCATCATGATGAGCACAAGGCCAAGCCCCCATCAGTCACAGGAAGTGTGCCTGAGGAGAGATCTAAAGCTAAGGACTATCTTATGATTTTTGCTTCTCTCTCCTTTTTTTGTGAAAGAGAATGTATTGCCTCTATTCCTTCTAGCGTTCCACCCAAGGCTAAAGGAAAGAACAGTTTATCAAAGAATGAAATCTGTCTCACCCCATTCCACAACTTAGAGTCATCAAGGCAATGCTTTCAACAGGAAAATATTCATTTCCTTAAATGAGTGATTTTCAGAATCATAATGCCATGAACTATTTATAATGTGGCAATCACCATTTGTACACTGACTTTTAATTACTTCTGAAAATCCGATTTTAAGACCATAATTGTAATTGTACATGCATTATTCCATTGTGTTGCCATTGGGAATTATTAAAAATCCTTACTAAATTGGGTTACCGGACAAAATCTGTGTTAAAATATGAGCAATAACTTGCCATAGTCTTTGTGGTTGTTTAAGACCTGTGATAAACATTATTTTGAATCCTACCGTCATGCTTGGTATTTTACAACACTGGCAAATAGCCGCTCACCATTCAGCATTGATTTAGAGTCTTGCTGTCATGGGGTGTTTAGCTGCCATTTACACATATGCAGGCATGGTCATAATGATGGACTAAGTGGCCACCAGTGTATGGTTCTCCAGTGTGCTGATGTAAACTAAGCTTATCCACTGGCAAGGATCCAGCCCAGCATTCTTACTTATACGGAAAGAGCAACTCTATTTCAGGAAGGTGGGAAAATATGGCAAAATATGACTTTTATATAGGATATCACAAGAAAAAAAATGTAGGATGGGACTTGATTTTTTTCCATCGAGAGTTAATTAAATCATAATAGGCAATCTCTATATACATCAGGGTTTTTCAATTATTCTAATGCCAAGGAACCCCAACCATGATGATCTTTATGCAAGAGACCTCCAAAATGTATGCAGCTATTATGTAAATTTGTAAACTACATTAAAAGCAACATTAAACATATTGAATTAATCTTTTCAGTAAACTTGGTAACTTTGCAAATGTATTAAGAAAGTAAATAGGGTGAATATTGATTTCAGGTTGGCTTTAAATGAACTGTGCATCTATCCATAACAACCTTGTTTTCGTTTGCATTAAATTAAATGTGATGTGTCAAACTCGGAAGAATGCCAACATCACACTCCTTCTAAACAAAGTATTTAACATTTGCTGCTTTACAGGTGACATTTATCAAGCAGACAAGAGAGCTTAATGAAAGTAACTGGAAAGTTATTTTATGAAGGAGCAATGGCTACTTTATGCCCAGGTATCATCAGTCACGATGGGAATATTTTGAACATGTATTTGGATTTCAAAATGCAGTGATTTTTTAAGAGGAGGCCCAGCTGTTCGTTCTGGCTGAGAAATGTGTTTACATTTATGAAATGCTGCACTGTACTGGACCTGACAGAGGGGTGAGAGAGCTGATGCCAGCTCTACTCTCACACCCAGTGTGAGCGCAAAGACATGGAAGAGCATTCCTACAAAACGCCCAAGAAACACCCAGAATACATCTAAGAAATGCCTTGGGCTTTAATCTGTCTGTGGTGTTACTGAAAAGTGCTCTCGCATTTTCTCCCAGGCATAGCCCTTGCCTTCAAAATGTTTGCAGTTATGCTGCGTTTTCAAATGCTTCTGCAGGATTAGGCTTTACAAATCACCCAGAATGAGCGCAATGAAAGAATTGCATAATTGGGATTTAATTTCAGAATATATCCAATTTATTTAACCATTTTGGATTTAGCCTTTGTCAGAGATTATGCAAGGATTAAAATATATTTTAAAAACAATGTAGTATTGTTACACAGTAAAAAAAAAATCCTAAGAAAGTAATGAAAATGCATTCCCCTCCCTGTATTAATGCAACTGCATGGTATAATGCACTGTAAGTCCCATGGAAGGCTATATAAATTAAATGTAAATGAATAAAAATGCAGTATGCTCATCCTTAAGGATGTGATGCTGACCTTGGAGTGCATTTATGTAGGTCAGAACTGCATATGTGGGGAATTTTATATAGTGCCATCCCTTTGAACAAATCTGCAAGCTGCTCTGATTGCAGGGAAGGCAGTGAGCCAACCACCCATTTAATAGAATGCTTCATTTAATACTATAGTACACTTCAGCCCCTCTGCACAAGCACAGCCTGTCATTTTTGTACATCACTGCAGTGTTGTGTTGCTGATACTGAACATGGCTGTCCATTGTGTACACTTAAGCTGACACACACACTTTTGAACTACACAAAAGGCACCAAATAAAATAAAAATGTACGTTTTAAAAAACGTTTAAGCAATGTTTTAAATTTTGAGATTATGTACTCACTCTCATGCCATTCCAAATAGTCATATGGACTTTTGGTACTTTTATGGTAGTCACAATATGCTTTTGTTGTAAGGAAAGGAGAGGTTTGAGAATGATCAAAACGTCCCCTTTTGCATTCCATTTTATTACTAACAACATTAAAAGATATTTGACCTTAGACGTGTTAGGGAGTAACTAAAATTAGCGACGCTACTAACTTAACTTTTTCCATAAGTTTAACGAGATGTTCAGCAATTTTCAAAATATTGTAGCTTTTCCAGTAGTGAGATACTTTTTTAATGTAGCGGCCTAGCGTCACAAAATGCTACATTTTTCTCACACGCAGCAATTACAGGGACTAATTAAAATATGCTCACCTATTCACTTATATGAGGCTTTGGGAAGTCCATTCATTTTAGTGAATTGATTTAATCGTGTGGTACATGTACAAATGAACTAGTTCAAATAAATTTTTCCCCGATTCATATGAGCCCCTGCGCAGAAGTCACTTCGGCTTGTTTTTCGAAGCCAAATATTTAGTTATTTGACCCTTCGCTAAGTCTCGCCTTAAAAGCGCTTCTGGCCAATCCTGTCTTAGCAACTGTTGCCCTGCCGCCATTACGTTTGCTATTTTCCCAATGACAGCCTATGGAATTAATGTGTGTTTGAGTACTTTTATGTGGGATTTTATCAAAATATTCAAAAAAATGTAAAACACATTGTTGCCGGGTCATTTGTAATAGTGACACGAGTTAGCCAGAGATGATACACACAATGTTTTTCTTTCTTTCTTTTTTTTTTAAATGATCTTTAAATAAATATGGAGAAGAGCATGTTATGGATTAAACTGTGTCAGCCCCAGAGGTGGGTAGTAACGTGCTACATTTACTCCATTACATTTACTTGAGTAACTTTTTGGAAAAAAAAATTACTTTTAGCGTAGGTTTAAAAGTGGGTACTTTTTACTCTCTCTCAAGTAAATTTCTAATGAACTTTTTGTACATTTACTTCATTACAATGGGTGGCATTCCTGTTGTTACATTTTAATTCACGTGTAATTTATTGAGAGATTATTGAATGGGACTTTTACGACAGCGGATGTTCACACAGCTGCGCGCGCTGACACAGACTGTCACTCAAGACGAGTCCATCACTGTTGCAGCATCATGCTCTTCTAACTAAGTGAAACACTTTCTTTGTTCTACACAGTAAAAAAAAGAACAGTTTCGTCATGCAATGACTTCATTTAACACCAAAAATTGCAGCTCCAACTTAAGGCACCACACTGAGATAACGCGGGCTTTTCTGTGACATGGTGATGGTCATTTTCAGGGTGATTCTGTAAATATGGGCTCTTGTCACATCAGATTTTAAGTGTAATTTTTTTCATCTGCAGCAATATATCAGTGTGCTTTGTCCCGAATCCTGCATGTCATAAGCAGTATTTAAGCATTTAACCTGTGCCCTCGCAGGTGAACTGGAAACTATCGCAGCTACTTAGGGCTGATTAACTGAATAAATCCATGTAAACATCCACGTTAAGTGTAAAAGCCTTTGAACGTGTGAATGACAACTGGAGCACGAACAGACAGCATTTCTGCATGTGGTGGCCTACGCAGTCTGCGTACTCTGCGTTTAGAGAGCGGCAGTACTGCTGTACAAAACTAATGATCTAAATTCTTTCGACACTGAAAACTGTAACTACACTGAACTAACAACTAAAAACTATGAAATAGCGAAAGTAGGCATTCATAAAACATGATCTTGCTTTGGTTTATATTTCCCTGTGGAACACTGTTCACATTTTCACTGTAATAATTACTAGAAAGGTTTCCAAACCTCTCTTCTTATTGACAAATTCATCCAGATCTGACAAGAGCCTTTAAAGGGATAGTTCACCCAAAAATGAAAATTCTCTTATCATTTACTCACACCTATGCCATCCCAGATGTGTATGACTTCCTTTCTTCAGCAGAACACAAATGAAGATTTTTAGAATTTCTAAGCTCTTTTGGTCCATACAATGCAAGTGAATGGTGAAATGTGCCAACATTTTAAAGCTAAAAAATAATCACATAAGTCAGCATAAAAGTAATCCATAAGACCCCAGTGGTTAAATCCATATCTTCAGAAGCAATATGATAGGTGTGGGTGAGAAACAGAGACACAGATCACTTTAACATTCTTCTTCTTGTTTTTGGTGATTCACATTCTTCCCTGCATATCGCCCCCTGCTGGGCTGGGAGAAGAACTGCTAGCAAAAAATGACAAATATTGATCTAGTTCTCACCCACACCTATCATATCACTTCTGAAGGTATGGATTTAACCACTGGAGTCATATCGATTACTTTTATGGTGCCTCCATTTGCTTTTTGGAGCATAACATTTTTGACACCCATTCACTTGCATTGTACTGACCCACAGAGCTTGAATATTCTTTAAAAATCTTAATTTGAGTTCTGCAGAAGAAAGGAAGTCATACACATCTGGGATGGCATGAGGGTGAGTAATTGATGAGAGAATTTTCATTTTTGACTGAACAAACCTTTAAAGTGATAGCTCAGCCATAATTTAATATTCCTTCATCATTTCCCTAACCTCATGTTGTTCCAAACCTGTGTGACCTTCTGGATTCTGTGGAACCCAAAATATGTTAGACAGAATGTTAAGGAATGACAGTCTCAGTCACCATTCACTTTCAATATATACAGGTGCATCTCAATAAATTAGAATGTCGTGGAAAAGTTAATTTATTTCAGTAATTCAACTCAAATTGTGAAACTTGTGTATTAAATAAATTCAATGCACACAGACTGAACTAGTTTAAGTCTTTGGTTCTTTTAACTGTGATGATTTTGGCTCACATTTAACAAAAACCCACCAATTCACTATCTCAAAAAATTAGAATATGGTGACATGCCAATCAGCTAATCAACTCAAAACACCTGCAAAGGTTTCCTGAGCCTTCAAAATGGTCTCTCAGTTTGGTTCACTAGGCTACACAATCATGGGGAAGACTGCTGATCTGACAGTTGTCCAGAAGACAATCATTGACACCCTTCACAAGGAGGGTAAGCCACAAACATTCATTGCCAAAGAAGCTGGCTGTTCGCAGAGTGCTGTATGCAAGCATGTTAATAGAAAGTTGAATGGAAGGAAAAAGTGTGGAAGAAAAAGATGCACAACCAACCGAGAGAACCGCAGCCTTATGACGATTGTCAAGCAAAATCGATTCAAGAATTTGGGTGAACTTCACAAGGAATGGACTGAGGCTGGGGTCAAGGCATCAAGAGCCACCAAACACAGACGTGTCAAGGAATTTGGCTACAGTTGTCGTATTCCTCTTGTTAAGCCACTCCTGAACCACAGACAATGTCAGAGGCGTCTTACCTGGGCTAAGGAGAAGAAGAACTGGACTGTTGCCCAGTGGTCCAAAGTCCTCTTTTCAGATGAGAGCAAGTTTTGTATTTCATTTGGAAACCAAGGTCCTAGAGTCTGGAGGAAGGGTGGAGAAGCTCATAGCCCAAGTTGCTTGAAGTCCAGTGTTAAGTTTCCACAGTCTGTGATGATTTGGGTTGCAATGTCATCTGCTGGTGTTGGTCCATTGTGTTTTTTAAAAACCAAAGTCACTGCACCCGTTTACCAAGACATTTTGGAGCACTTCATGCTTCCTTCTGCTGACCAGCTTTTTAAAGATGCTGATTTCATTTTCCAGCAGGATTTGGCACCTGCCCACACTGCCAAAAGCACCAAAAGTTGGTTAAATGACCATGGTGTTGGTGTGCTTGACTGGCCAGCAAACTCACCAGACCTGAACCCCATAGAGAATCTATGGGGTATTGTCAAGAGGAAAATGAGAAACAAGAGACCAAAAAATGCAGATGAGCTGAAGGCCACTGTCAAAGAAACCTGGGCTTCCATACCACCTCAGCAGTGCCACAAACTGATCACCTCCATGCCACGCCGAACTGAGGCAGTAATTAAAGCAAAAGGAGCCCCTACCAAGTATTGAGTACATATACAGTAAATGAACATACTTTCCAGAAGGCCAACAATTCACTAAAAATATTTTTTTTATTGGTCTTATGATGTATTCTAATTTTTTGAGATAGTGAATTGGTGGGTTTTTGTTAAATGTGAGCCAAAATCATCACAATTAAAAGAACCAAAGACTTAAACTACTTCAGTCTGTGTGCACTGAATTTATTTAATACACGAGTTTCACAATTTGAGTTGAATTACTGAAATAAATGAACTTTTCCACGACATTCTAATTTATTGAGATGCACCTGTATATATATATATATATATATATATATATATATAAAAACATTCACTGAAAGTAAATGGTGACCATGGCTAACATTCTGCCTAAAATCTCCTTTTTGTGTTGCATGGAAGAAAGACAGTCATACGGGTTTGGAACAACATGATGGTGAATGATGACAGAATTTCCATTAATAATAATAATGATTCTGTAATACATGTTAAATGTGTATTATGTAATGGAATGTAGGGAGTTAATGTCCATTATGTCATCTGTAAATGTAACAAGTTACTCACTACTTGAGTACTCTTTTAATTGGACACTTTCTTACTCTTACTCAAGTAATTATTTATGTTAGCACTTTTACTTCTACTTGAGTAATTTTTTTTTTTAAGTAATTGTACTTTTACTTGAGTGCAGTTTTTGGCTACTCTACCCACCTCTGGTCAGCCCTCATTCCCAAATGAACATATAACATCTGCAACGACACCTATATTTGCTCAAAGGTAAATTAAAGCTAACAACTGAACGTTAATTAATTTATGTATTGATTCAAGTCATAGTAAAAGCGATAATAAATAAACTGTTCACAGCATCAAAATGAGTGTGTTATGAGATGTTATAAACAGCTCTGTTCACTTACACTAATGTCATTAGATGTGTAATCGCTATTAACGTCATGGTTACTTGTGTAACCTCCGTTCCCTGATGGAGGGAATGAGACGTTGTGTCGATGTAGTGACACTAGAGGTCACTCTTGGGAGCCTGAGACACCTCTGGTCTTTGATAAAAGGCCAATGAAAACTGGCGAGTGGTATTTGCATGCCACTCCCCCGGACATACGGGTATAAAAGGAGCTGGTATGCAACCACTCATTCAGGTTTTATGCTGAGGAGCGGAGACAAGGTCCGGACATTTCAGTGGGTAGTTCAGCATTGTGGCAGGAGGGACACAACGTCTCGTTCCCTCCATCAGGGAACGGAGGTTACACAAGTAACCATGACGTTCCCTATCTGTCACTCACTTGACGTTGTGTCGATGTAGTGACACTAGGGGTCCCTATACAAAATGCCACAACTGGCTGAACTGTGTTACGTGAACTGGCAGTGTGTGGTGGGCAGACCACTGTGTGCCTCATAGCCAGCACACCAGGTCAACACGTAACTTCCCCCAACATAGTTATGAGTGTCGAACGGCCCTTTGGGGACAAGTCGACTACCCAAAAGATAGAGACAGGCTAACCCAGTCGTAGCCTCTTTTCCCCTTCTCTTTTTCCACTCCCTAAAAAAGAAGGGGGATTATCCAACTGGGCCGCCAGGTCTAGTCGGAGGGTGTCCCTCCCAAGGGGAAGACACCGCGGAAACCACACCTCGCCCAAAGAGAGGGGGGGATATTTAAGTGGAAGAATATATCACATGGTCTTTCCGACCATATGGAGAGTCTTCAAGGTAGATCCTACCCAACGGGGGAGGAGTTACTACAAACATGGAGACTGGGGCAGAGGGGCTCTGCCAGGAACCAATCATCAAGCCGCAAGGGTTCAGGGGAGAGCGGAGGGTTCCACTCTAACCCGACGCTCGCGGCCACCCGGGAAAGCATGTCCGTCATTTCTGCATCAGCTTGTGACTGGGCAATCATCCCCGAGGGGGGGAGCCCAGCTGAGGCTTCTGCGTCCGACTGGACAAGCCCGCTCTCCGATGCTGTGCTCGAGGGCTCATCATCTTCGCGGGCTCCGAACAAGAGGCCGGACTCGCCGTGAGACGAGCCAGTGGACTCATCCGGAAGCCCGACTGGGGCAGACGAGCATGCTGGTGAATGGGAGGTCCGCGGGGGGATACCCGGCGGAGGCGATCCCATTGGGGTCCCCAAATCGCCCCCAGCGCTAGCCACGCTGGCCTCATACCCGTAGGTAGAAGGACCAAGGCGGGGAGCTGCTGGAGTGGCTTGTTTCTTACGAAGCTGTGGCACACACCCCTTACGAAAGCAAGCCGCGACCGCAACGTTGCCATGGTCATGTTCTCGCAATGAGAACATGAACCATCCATAAACGCTGCCTCCGTGTGGGTCGCGCCCAGACACGAAAGACAGCGATCATGACCATACGAAGTTGAGAGATAACGACCGCAACCAGGAATAACACACAATCAGAAAGGCATCTTTTAAAAGGACGCGTCTTTAAAAAGACGTTCCGTGTGTGCCACTCTTTTAGAGAAATATACTCTTTTAGAGGAAAAAGCTCTATCAGAAAATATACTCTCTCTTTTTTTTTTCTGCCGAAGCGCCCAGGGGTGTTCTCTGCAGTGCACCAGTGCAGAGGAGGGAGAAGCCACTGAAATGCACCGTCAGATCCAGCAGAGGTGAATGAACAGTAGAATTCAGCTCAGTGAGCATGATCGTTCGGCTCCGAAGAGAAAATCTGAATCAGTGGTTGCATACCGGCTCCTTTTATACCCGTATGTCTGGGGAAGTGGCATGCAAATACCACTCACCAATTTTCATTGGCCTTTTATCAAAGACCAGAGGTGTCCCGAGCTCCCAAGAGTGACCTCTAGTGTCACTACATCGACACAACTTCGAGTGAGTGACAGATAGGGAAATTAAGTTTTTCTTTTTTCAAGTGACTGTAATAATCGTTTGCCTTGATTCTGATTCACAGTCTCCACAGTTTTTAATCAAATTACTGTGTAATTTAACAATTTCTTTTACAAAAAACTTCAGATAAATATGCATTACAATGTCACTCTTCATACCAGCCCACGTAAAAATATTATCCATTCCGTTTATGAGAATATTTTACCAAAAACCGTGTAGTTCACAGCAATCTCCCATTCATTCCAATGGGGAGTTCTGCAGAGCTTGTCAGAGCGAGCAACCATAACCAAGGGGGGCGTAGCTTAGCAAAGGGTCAATTGCTGCTGACTGTCTTGTTTTTGAATATAGAATAGGGTGTTTTCTAGTTTTATTTATCAACTTAATGTTGTCACCTTAATTGAGATACTTTGTTTTTATGCCAAAGAATACTGTTCTGAATTTGAACAGTATTTATATGGCACAAAAGCAATAATGATGTTTTAAATATATCATATAAACTTTATATTGAAAAAGATTTTCATCCTTAAATAGTTATTTTTAGTCAAAGTTTTGTGTAGCTTATACTTTTTCAAAAGAGTAGCGTGGCTGTAACTTAAATACTTTAAGTTATGAGTAGCTTGGGAAGCTACACTGGACCTTAGGAAATTCCTTGGTAAAGCACAGATGTCCCTGCATTATTGCTTTCTAGCAACTCCCAGTAAAGAAACAGGTTAAAGTCTACAAAACTGTAGGCCATAAAATGGTCTTTGGGAATGGTATTGTTTTGGGAACTCATCAGCATAAGTGTGATTCAAAAACACAGCCATTACCAAAATGTTGCCAATTGCCTTAGAAAAGAAATTTCCTTTTTCTCACCAAACTAATGCAATCTTTCTCACATGGGCACAGTAGAAGAGATTCACCTCTCTTTGCTTTGACCTAAGGACATTTTTAAAGGTGATCTATGAAATAACTCTGTAAATGTAACATTTGTGTTGCATTTCTCACAGGATGTAAGGACTACAGGGGTTGAATGAAAAAGCTACTAGAATGGGCTGCTAAATGTGTCAAAGCTGGTTTAATCAGACCACATATTGACTCCTCAAACAGCCAAAACCTTTCAGAAAAACAATAGTTATTGTCCTCAAGCATGGGACCATGCCAGTAGAGACCAGACACACTCAATACTTTTACTGTATATTGACTACATCTTGGTATGTTTTCAGACTAGTCAGAGCTTATGCTTGTACTGTAATTTTTTCAATGTTTGTGTAAGCAAAGAATATTGTTTTCCAATACAAAACAATCCATCTATACAGCTGTTCAATACTATTTCAAAAGACATAAAAACATGGAGTCCATTCGATTCACAAGGTCACTGATCCAAGACATCCGATTCAACAGCCCATTTTAGAAAGTGTCTGAGTCTCTATAGCAATGGAGTGGAGGCAGTGTGTTATGCCTGGGAAACGAGCCTCGGCCTGTCAGCCTCACTGTTTGTATGTGTGTGTGTTCTGACATTCTGTTTTAAGACTTAATTACACAGTGGAGAGGTGTGTGTGTGTGTGTGTGTGTGTGTGTGTGTAGTCAGGTTTTGCCTATACATTGTGGGGACCAAACTTTTAAAAGTAAGCAAAGTAAGAGTTAAACTTTATGTTAACATAATTTTAGTGTGATGGCGTAAACCAGATTACAGGGGTTACCAGCATTATGTTGTCATGACAATGAAGTTGTAATATTGCATATAACTTTACACTGATAATTTTAGTAAGCAATTTTATTACACTAAAATCATGCTATAAGTTTTATGTATTGTGCTATACTTGTGAAACAGTACTGGCCCCATTCACTTCCGTTGCAAGTAATACTGTAATCACAATTTTTGCTTTTATAAAAAAAAAATAAAAAAAAAATAGGGACGAGTTGTAATAATTTTGGTGTTATACCACGGGTCTGTTGAATGCTTGATTCTGATTGGTTCATGGACGTTCTAAGGTGTGCAATTATTTTTCTAGGAAACGCACAGTTATAAAGTATTTCCAGGTCTTGATCGCATAACGGTTATATTATTTAAATTATTTCAGTTATTTCTAAGAGCCCTACAGGCAACCACAACAAAATAACAAATTAAAACAAAGTCTTTGGTTAAAGTAAATCGGTTAAGAACGTCAAAAAATGTCTCAAATATATTACATTTATTTCAATTTCAGTTAAAAGTGCATGAGCGCGCACACACACACACACACGCATGCACTACCTTTTTACTCCAAAGGCGAAAAGAAGTGCATCCTCCATTGCTAGTTCTAACGTGACATTTTTGAATTAGCAACAAAGGTTTGAGCTGTATCAAAGCTACATACACTTGATCAATACAACAGTTTCTATATTATCTGAAATATCTGTGGGAAACACCCTCGTGATCCCCCTTTCACACACACACTCCCACACTCATGGACACACAGACATTGTGGGTTGGGGAGTAACAACATACATGTAACGGGATTACGTATTTAAAATACAAAATATAAGTAACTGTATTCCACTACAGTTACAATTTAAATCATTGGTAATTAGAATACAGTTACATTCAAAAAGTATTTTGATTACTGAAGAGATTACTTTGCATTTTATTGACATTTGTTTCATTTAATATTTAGTCCTTTCAGATGGAAAACATTTATACATATAAATGATGCAATCCAAAGTGCATTTGAACAGCGGTGAAACACTTTCTTATGACGTGATACATTCATACGAGCAGACAGAGAAGTAAGTTTGAAGTAAGTTTGGAGCAGAAGAAATAGAAATAAACCTTGTGTAAATTGTCAGCTTTACGCTAAGCTAAAATGCTATTTCCAGCCATTTTACATGCACGTTACCAGGTACGATCATATTTTTTTATCAAGAAAATTCACGTTGGATCATAATTTCTTTTTTTCTAGTAAGACCTCTGATATTAGGGCAAAAATAGTATTCTTGTTAATAATATTTTTATTGTTTTCCCGTAAAAATATCCAAAAATCCTTAAAACAACATCAATTTGATTTATCTTGTTTTAGAAACAACACTGCATAAGATATTTAGGTTTTTTAGAGAATGTATTTTTAACATGTGTAGAGTTTTTATAGTCAAAACAAGTGAAAAAATCTACCAGTGCTGAAGAAGTAATCCAAAGTATTTAGAATACATTACTGACCTTGAGTAATCTAATGGAATACGTTACAAATGACATTTTACAGCATGTATTCTGTAATCTGTAGTGGAATATATTTCAAAGGTAACCCTCCCAACCCTGGTAACGCACACACTTAAGGCCCAAACATACTCGTGAGAGTATGCTCAATCGTCAGCATCTATGGCATAATGTTGATTACGTAAGGAGTAATTAATAATAAATTATTAACAACACTGCACGTCGGGTGTGCATTATTTTTAAACAATTTAACGGTCCGTTGTCAATTATTCCTTACGTAATCAACAACGAGGACATTTTTTTAGGTTTCAAATTTAATTACAATGGTATTATGCTATAAATGTGGTTTACGAGGACATTTCTAGTGTCCCCATAATTCAAATCGCTTAAAAAACACACTAAACTATGTTTTTTTAAACATGAAAAATGCAGAAAGTTTTTGTGAGAGTTAGGTTTAGGGGTAGGGTTAGGGGATAGAATCTATAGTTCGTACAGTATAAAAATCATTATGTCTATGGAGAGTCCTCATAATGATAGCCGCACCAATGTGTGTGTGTGTGTTTTTTTTTTTTTTTAAATCAAGTTTAGGCATGGATAACTGGCCCAATGGAAAGATGTCTTTGTGTGTGAGTGCATGTACTGTATATTTATGTGTAAGGAAGCAAGCCCATTTATTGACAGTAAATGTGTTTGTTTTTTCGGTGTGTCCTCTGATGAGCCATAATCTCAGTAATTCCTGCATGCTGATGAGAACCATCTCACTTTCAAGGCTAAAAGATGACTCCTCAAATTTTCAAGAAAGCATCTAATTATGTTTGTCTCAGAAAACTTTGCCACCAAGCTGAGCTGGCGTTGAGCTTATATGAAGACACCACCAACAAATACACACAGACACACACAATACCCCACAGGGAGATCTGCTCAACACTACAGTGGTTTGTTTTACGAACTAATCCCTGTTGATTTGACCCCATATGTATGTGTTCCTAAGCGTACTAAAGAATAGTGCCTGTGGCCCTGTCCTGAACTGCTCTCCCACCCTACATATGCTCACTCTGATTAATGAAGCTCTACAGTGTAGGGCTCTACACATGGACAGTCACAGTCCAGAACAAGCAGAGCATCAGAGACAACAGAAGAGGAAGAGCAGACTCAGCCTAGTTAGAGAAAACACCAACAAAGAGATAAACCCATGCTTCTGTTTTTACCCCACTGTGGTTTATGGGGAGGTGTTTGCATGGAGAGAGAGTGAGAGAGAGAGAGAGAGAGAGAGAGAGAGAGAGAGAGGAGAGAGAGCGGAGACTTTAAAGGAACAGTTCACTCAAAAATGAAATCCGACCAGGACCGACCTCTCTTTGTTTCACGCTCTTGCAGCACTTGGATACTGGACAGAATGTGGATGCGATGAAGGCGACTTTGGACCCCCAAACCCAATAGATCCATCTCTGTGAGGTGCAACAAGTCCTAAAGAGACAGAGACAAAAACACAGAGATGGGGTGCATAAGTGTATATATTGACAATGACAAGGGCAAGAACTAGCGGCAATCTAGCACTCAGACACACACACACAAACATCACTAAAGCATACAGTTAAAGCTAGCAAGACGTTATTACGGCCTGTGTCTCACCACTCCTCAAAGTCTGACCTTGTATGGCTTTCAGAACAATACATTCCTTCTGCTTCTGTCAGAACAAAAACACACAGCTTGTGTTTAAAGCGACATCTCTGCTTTCATTGTTCCCGGCAAGACAAAAACAAGAGTTGTTTAATTGAAGGTTGTGCGCTATTTTTTGCTGTTTAGCATTTACAGCGCACATGCCATAGCATTCTTCGCTAAATAAACAGTAGCAAAAGAGCACTGCCACTGCAAATTAGGAATTCTGGGACAGCCCGTATTTTGTCAATGCAATATTGGGAATTGTGGCTGCATTCTGATTTGCTTACTATTCATCCTAAACTATCCAATATTATGATTAATGTTTGTTCGGATGATTTAGTATTTCTGTGGATTTTGCAAAGTATGCATCCATGCTAACAATGCCTAATTGTTTTTCCAATGAGGAGGTCTGTGCCAGTTACTGAATATATACAGTTTTTTTTTTTTTTACTATATTAATTGCATGTATTGACTTTTTCAATTGTGGTTAAACGGCAATGAATGTGAAGCAGAAACTTTCAAAGCTGTTTTTAAATGTATGAAGCAAGGGATTTCATAAGTTCAAGGGATAGTTCACCCAAAAATGGAAATCTTGTCATTATTCACCCACCCTCATATTGTTCCAAACCCATATGACATTGTTTGTTCCATGGAACACAAAAATAGAACCTCAGTCACCATTCAGATTGACTGCATTTTTTTTTTCATACAATGAAAATGAATTGTGACTGAGGCTAACATCCTGTCTAACTCCATTTTGTTCCACAGAAGAAAGAAATACAAAACCATTGAAGTACTTTTATTTGCATAGTAGAAGTATGAGAACTTTGATACAGCTGTTTTGTTGTTTTGATAAAAAAAAAATGACTTTAAGGTGCACTCAATAACTTTTTGCTCATGTCATCTTAGACTTACAGTTACACCTAGAGGTGTGGATGCAGCATCATTCAAAATCAATAGTTTTCAGTTGCAGATGCCATTGTAGATATTCACTATTCACAATCAGCCATGATTAATTTAATCCAAGAGTGAAAGTGTCCAATAAAAAGATGGTTACTAGTGAGTAGTATTCAGCTGGTCATGTGATTGTAAAATGGCAGCCCACATGAGGGCGCCCCTCCCCCATGTAGAATAAAACAGCTTTCATAAGGTTACTAATATGAATAGAGTCCTCATCTCATGTGAGTGGTTATGATTTTATACATATGTTCCATAATTACAATGCATTTCTTTAGGAGTAAATCTTTTTTAATGGGGGCAAAAATTACTGAGTGCACCTTTAAGTGCTAGTCATCCTAAATATTCAAGGCTTTTACGAAGATATTCATAAAGAATAAAAAAGAGGATCCATGTGAAATTTTGCATTTGGGGGTGCTATTGCATTGAATTGGTGCACTGAGGTAGACAGTGTTGATCTAACACTGGAGAAACAGTTGAATGCTGCATTACTCTCTTTGTGTGTCTTATCTCATCTGCTCCAACAGTCCCATCCAATTGATTCAACCCAGAATCTCTGACATCAGCAGCGAGCACTCTTTTCCCCTGTGCTGTCTCTGTTTTTCAGGTTCGTTAGGGGAAAGAAAGAGAGGGTAGAAAGAGCAGAATACACAAAGAAAGCTAGTGAAAGACAGAGGGCCAAAAAAGTATGTGTGTGAGAGAGAGAGGGAAAGAGATAGAAAAGAGGGCATAAAATATGCTGGTAAGGGCCCACTGTTCATCTGCCTTCACTATTTGTAGCCCACAACTGAATCTAACAAGCCATGACAAATTCCAGCTGCAGTCTCTGCACCATCAAACTCTTTATTTACCATGTGTGGTCTCATAGCAATCTCTTATTCAGGGACTTCAAAAACATCTCACTAAGCAGCTATTCAGAAATTTCACTTGATGTGTTACTTTGTTGTTTTGGTCATATGTTTGTTGATCTATTGTTGATTTTATGCCAGCGTCCTACAGGTGGGTGATTTGTGTTTGTGTCTGTGCCCACAGATACTCACACAAGAAGCCATGATCTAAGCATAACCTGCAGATTGGTCTTAAAAAGAAGTACTGGTGATGGTATCAGATGCCTTTGATATAATGTTTACCATGTTCATGTGCCTTGGTATTACCATGGTACCCCAAGGTACTTCAAAGAATATCATGGAACTACCAAGGCCCATGTCCAAAAAACATGATATCAAAAGCTGTGGTATTCTCATTGTAGATGTCCAAAATATCATGGTACATTATTACCATGGGGGCCTTTTTTTCAATATTCAGTCTTAAAGTGAAATATGATGAAAACCGACTTGTGAGGACAATTTCAGCAGTCCAGACTAGTAAGACTAGGCTCATAAATCTGCAAAATCACGTTTTGTTTTAAATCTATATGAAAAGATTTTTGTGAGGGTTAGGTTTAGGAGTTGCATTAGGGGTAGGCAAATACCATTACCTCCAATTAAAAAACATTGTGTCTATTAGATGTCCTTAATAATATAGTGCAACAAACCTGTGTGTGTGTGTGTGTGTGTGTGGGTTTGTGTGGTTTACAAGGACATATTTAAGGTTACATATTATGCTATAAATGTGGTTAATGAAGACATTTCTAGTGTCCCCATAATTCAAATCGCTTAAAAAACATACTAAATGATGTTTTTTTGAAAATGTAAAAATGTAAGACGTTTTTGTGAGGGTTAGGTTAAGGGGTAGGGTTAGGGGATAGAATCTATAGTCCGTACAGTATAAAAATCATTATGTCTATGGAGAGTCCTAATAAGGATAGCTGCACCAACATGTGTGTGTATGTGTGTGTGTGTGTGTGTGTGTGTGTGTGTGTGTGTGTGTGTATATGAGTCAGAGATATTCACTTAAATGAGTAACAAATTAAAGGGATCCCTGATGTGTATGACTTTCTTTCTCGAAAAAGGGATGAAAAACATATCAATATTAAGTCCATGTTTCCTATAAATTGTCCTCCCAGCCCTGTAGGTGGTGTTATGCACAATCAAATGCAAATCAACAAAAACAAAAGAAGAAGAATGTTAAAGTGAAAGTGGAGATTTAAAGTAAAATAAGGACTTAAATATTGATCTGTTTCTCACCCAAGCCTATCATATGGATTCAGAAGACATGGATTTAACCACTGCAGTCATATGAATTACTTTTATGCTGCGTTTTGGACCTTCAAAGTTCTGGCACCATTCACTTTTATTGAATGGACCTACAGAGCTGAGATATTCTTCTAAAAATCTTTGTTTGTGTTCAGCAGAAGAAAGTCATACACACCTGGCATGGCATGAGGGTGAGTAAATGATGAGAGAATTTTCATTTTTTTGGTGAACTATCCTTTTAAGGGGAAAACAAGTCTTTCTCTCTTTCATCAGTGGTTTAAGTGGTAATGGATATGGTAATAGCTATTTTATAAGTTCTATTCTTCACTCAGGCCTCACCGCTTCTCCCTGCACTCCATTCGTGAGTTGGAATTGGTGAAATATGATTCAGCATTAA
Organism: Myxocyprinus asiaticus; assembly: GCF_019703515.2. Taxonomy (NCBI): domain Eukaryota; kingdom Metazoa; phylum Chordata; class Actinopteri; order Cypriniformes; family Catostomidae; genus Myxocyprinus; species Myxocyprinus asiaticus. The sequence continues at coordinate 34,124,931 of NC_059376.1, read as the reverse complement.
TGTGAATCACACAGCGTAATCAGGGTGCGTATAATGGAGCTTGTGGAGCATGGCACAAGCAAAGCCAAGGTCATAGGTTAGATTCCTCAGAAATACGCATTTATAACACAAAATACACATCACTTATTAAGAAATGATGTAAAGCTTTAATGCACCATAAGTCACTTTGCCCAATGCATAAATGTAAATGTAATTTCATTCTGAATGTTGAATTAAATGTCCTTTTTTCTAGCATCGTGAGCTGGTTAAACACTAACTAATGTAGAACATTTGGTTGACAGTAACTGCTCTTATAAATATTATTTGTAACATTGTAAATTGTTTGAGAGCAACTGGACTACTTTTTAGGGCATTGAAAAAAAGCCACCTGGGGCTCATCATCTGTTTAGGTTATGATGAAATTCAAAACAGGTGGTGGTGGAGATTTTTCATTACATATGATATCACAATAAATTTTATGACTAGATCAACAGAGAAAACTGAGAGCATAGAAACTCATCTTGGTGGCAAATATTTTATTGCACACTACCCTTAGATAAATGCAGCTGCACCAAGGTATACTGTATCCATATACCATGGTACATACATGGTACTCCAAGGCAATCTTAAGAATATCATGGTATAACTATCATGGTAGTATCCAAAAATCAGGGTAAAATATTTTTTGCACTTTTAATGGGATTCTTGAAACGTATCATGAATCACCATTAAGGATAAACAGATAAACAGTAAAGTGTTTGTGTGTGGCCTGCAAATGTGAAGTGTGCTACTGTTTAAAAGCTCTGAATTGCTCAGTCGTGATCAGATCTTTTCTGGTAAACCTTATGGGACACTGCTGGCTAACTTTTCTGTGTAAATACAGAGGTAAGTCTAATGTTTAGGATTGCTGGTGTGATTAAGGTCTTCTGTTGGCTGTAGCTTCAGGGGTAAGCTTTAGCACTAGGGTCAGATGTGTATCAGAGTCAATCGTGCGTACTGGCATCTGTAAGCCAGGAAAGTACTTTTAGATTCTCCTCTTTACTGCTGCTGTTTAACGTACTCTCATTCCAGGTAGAATGTGCTGCCAGGAAAACATGGCTGAAAATACTGGTGTCAGATCAGCTGCTCTAAATTCAGTTAGATGGAAGTTTATCCAACAGATGGATTTAGCAGAGTTTAATGCTATGAGTGGAATCTCAGCGTGCTTTCCCCGTCCGACCACAGAGTTTGAATTACACTTTTCTCTATGGCACTTTTCAAAGATCACTCAGACTGACAACTCCATAATTTGTTTATGATTATAATAAAGACGAACAGAGCACGTCATGCAATTTCAAATTATGGTGTTTGAATAATTGCATGGTACAATTAATGCTGTAGTGTGGTATGCACGCAGCATTGCATGCATGCCCGTGTGAGTGCATACACATGCACGCATATGTGTCTAAACACACAGTTTGTGCTAACTTTACCTCCACTCCATCATATTCCTCATCAAAAAGCATGCAGTATTGAGGTAGCCCCAGCTGACTTAGCCATTTCGTGATGGACAAATGCTTCATGGTGTAATCTTCACCCAAAAGTTGCCTCAAAAATCCCTCAGAATGGAAGGCTGGAAGAAAAACAAGCATTATTAATATTAGGATATTCAGTTAATAACTTATTTAAAATGCAATATACTACCGCGGTGATTAACAAGCCATTAATATTAAATTAACAAACACCACAAAACAGTGTTTTTCTAACTTTTTAGGTCAAGTGCCAACTTTTGGTGAAATCAGAAATGCCAACTAGTTAAAACAATGTTCCCTTGGATTTGTTCAGCACTGAAAAAAGAAAGTTTTGTCTTTCAAACAATACAGCCTAATTGTTATGTTTCTACTCCAAACCATTGCAGAAATATAATCATTTAAATATTGGCTGATATAATCCATTTTAGTCACTTTCTTTCTTAAGTGCATAAAAACTCAAAATGTTTTTTTTTCTGGGTCAAAGTGACTCAAAATGATGAAACAGTTCGAATTTGTAAAATACTAAAAAACTGAAAATGACAATAAAAAATAAAAAGAGCATGTCACAAATTGACACGTTTAAGGATTGTGTTTGTATTGGAGGCAACATATAATTCTCTATTTTGATTAATGTTACTATTCCTATAATTAAATCTTGTCTTCATGAACGCTTAGTTTAAGGGCAAACAGAAATAGTATCTCAGCATTTTTGTTGACCGTCACAGATTTTAGCCGCTCTCGTTTTATAAAACAAATGAATATAAAATTGTGGAGGAGCACGGACTCTGATCAGTATGGCTGTGCCAGTGCACTGCTTGGACACAAAGTCATAGACACAAAAAGATATATTAAAATTGCATATTGTTTTTGCATATAATGCATAATTGCATATAATGGTACAGTATATTGTAATTTAATGAAATGACATTTTTTTAGTATTTAGTATAATGTCGCATACAACAGTTTGACAACCAATGCCTTGAAACAATAATAAAACTGCTGAGACGACATTTTAAAACATGAACCCCAAGTTAATTCCTGGGGTTCAAGTTGAAATAACACTGCCTACAAATGCATAAATGGATAAAATGTTAAATTTAACTGTGAGATATGTTACTGTTAGACCAGTTAGATAATGGTGTTGTTCAAACCACATCACGTTGTTTCCTTATATATTCCTTGACTTAAAGGTTTACCGGAAGTTCACCCAAAAATGAAAATTCCCTCATCATTTACTCACCCTCATGCCATACCAGATGTGTATGACTTTTTTTTTCTTCAGCAGAACACAACCGAAGATTTTTAGAAGAATATCTTAGCGCTGTAGTTCCATACAATGCAAGTGAATGGGTGCCAAGATTTTGAAGCTCCAAAATCCACATAAGAGCAACATAAAAGTACTCCAGACGACTCTGGTGGTTAAATCCATATCTTCTGAAGTGATATGATGGGTGTGGGTGAGAAACAGATCAATATTTAAGTCCTTTTTTACTATAAATTCTCCTCCCTGCTCAGTAAATCTCCACTTCATTTTCACATTCTCCTCCTTCTGTTTTTGGTGATTCATATTCTTCGTGCATATGGCCCCCTACTGGGCAGGGAGGATAATTTATGATAAAAAAAAGAATTAAATAATTATCTGTTTCTCACCCACACCCATCATATTGTGTCTGAACACATGGATTTAACCACTGGAGTCATATATGGATTACTTTTATCCAGGAGGGTGAGTAAATCATGAGAGAATTTTCTGAGTGAACTATCCCTTAAATATTTTTAAGTGACATGACATGTGAGTCATTTATAAGTATTGTCTTCAAGTTCAGACACAATTACACACAGCAAATAGTACAACATTTTCTGCGATCAGATTTGACAGCTCATAATATATGTAAAAAATCATTAGCCACAATGCTCGGGTTACAACATTCTGTCTGCACATAAATTGTACTCTGTCAGCCCTGAGGGTCCACAAATACAAGAAAGCACTATGGTGAACAACGCATTTCTTACAAAGAAATCTAATAAGCAGTTTTAACAGGTTATAATAAAGATTTTGGAATATCCTTTATGATTAAGAAGTGATTCACAATGCCCCTTTTTCACACTAATGTGTGTTGGGTGGAGCACATGTCAGTAAATGCATACAGTATGAGAATGTTTAGATGTGTGTGTGCATGAATATGGAAATCCTCTCTCTAACTGACTGTGAAACCTCACTAGATTTATGGTGTTGGCATTTGCTTTAATTACTATATGAGCCAGCTTCTCTCAGTTTAATAGGTAATTTATGAGAGGGCAGCATTTCTACTCTCTTCCTCCTATAAAAACGTAAAGTATTATCTGTCACAGCAGCAGAACTTTCTCATCCATAAGACTTGATGTCTGTGGGCAGTGAGTTCACAGGTCAAAAAGATGCATCTCTTCATTTTAACAGCATGAATTCCAACACAAAAAAATGACCACCAAAATTTAGAGAAACTGAATGATTACAAATTGGATAAGGAAACACAATGTTCTTTCAGATCTTGGCAAGATACGACCAATCAATTAAAAGAACACCCAACGAGGAGGCCATTACAGTTTTTAGTGTGTGTATATATGTGAAAGGCAGACAGCGATAAAGCCATTGTGGGCTTTGTCAAGGGCTGTTCCTTCCAACCACAAAGCCCACTTCACAAATCAAACAGACCAATCATATGCTGAACATCATCTCATTATCTATTTAGTATCTCAGAGACGTAGATCCCATGGGGACATGTACCCCCAACTTTGGGAAAACATAGATTTTTAAAGATATAAGTGTCAGGACACGCCGATTCCATGGGTTTGACTTCTGCAGTGAAATGCTGGGTAGCCCCGCCCACTGTGAAATGTAATTGGTCCACATCCACCACCTAATAACTTGTTCTTAAACTTCAAATATTCTGACTGACTGTGATTGGGGGGTGGGGGTTGTTCAAATCCCTAACCCTAATACGATGAATAGTAATAGGGAGCCTTAGCAAGCACAGACTAAAAATATTATAAAGTCGTAGCGGTTTGTTTCATGACTGCAGTGGGGACCTCTTGTTTGGACATGTTATCTTTACACTTGCACTCATTCTGTTTGGACTGTCTGGTGGATCACACTCCTGCTTATTAATACCATCATTCTGGACTATACTTATTGCTTGGACTCTGTTGTTTGTAATAAGTATATCGTGTTTGTTGTTAAATTGTTTGGTTTGCTTGTTTTGTTTGCATGTTCTTTTATGTTTAAGCATTGGCTGAAAGCACTATATAATGTAAACATGTTATTCTTATTATAATTATTAGTGCTAGTGCTTCGGTCAACATGTCACAGTTTATCATGTGCTTTCATTGGGTTATTGACATGACAGGAGTCTTTATCTAATGTCAATCTACATAAATTTCAACATAGTTCTATAAAGTTCTATTCATGTCTTCATGTGTAAAACTTTTTTAATTTGCAAAAACTTACTGAGTGCACCTTTAATCTTGGTTAATGTTCATTTAAATGTATTCTGTGGTTCATTATTAGTTCATAATGCATTAACAATACTTAATTTCATACTTAATACAAATTATATTAGTATATGTTCATATTAACATTAAGATTTATAAAATTTATTCCTTATCAAATTACATAATTTCATCACCAATCAATATTTTATGTCCATGTATTTACAACCCCAATTCCAAAAATGTTGGGACTGTGTAAAATGTAAATAAAAACAGAATGCAATGATTTGCAAATCTCATAAACCCATATTTTATTCACAATAGAACATAGAATACATATCAAATGTTTAAACTGAGGAAATGTAACATTTTAAGGAAAAAATAAGGTCATTTTGAATTTGATGGCAGCAACACGTCTCAAATAAGTAGGGACAGGGCCATGTTTACCACTGTGTAGCATCCCCTCTTCTTTTAACAACAGTCCATATATGTCTGGGAACTGAGGAGACCAGTTGCTATTGTTTTGGGAGAGGAATGTTGTCCCATTCGTGTCTGATACAGGATTCTAGCTGCTCAACTGTCCTGGGTCTTCTTTGTCATATTTTACGTTTCATGATGTGCCAAATGTTTTCAATTGGTGAAAGGTCTGGACTGCAGGCAGTCGACTCGGACTCTTCTACTACGAAGCCATGCTGTTGTAACAGATGCAGTATGCGGTTTAGCACTGTCTTGCTGAAATATGCAAGGCCTTCACTGAAAAAGACATCACCTGGATGGAAGCATATGTTGCTCTAAAACCTGTATATACATTTCAGCATTGATGGTGCCTTTCCAGATGTGCAAGCTGCCCATTCCATAGGCACTAATGCACCCCTATACCATCAGAGATACAGGCTTTTGAACTGAGCGCTGATAACAAGCCGGATGGTCCCTCTCCTCTTTAGTCCAGAGGATGCGGCGTCCATGGTTTCCAAAAAGAATTTCAAATTTCAATTCGTCTGACCACAGAACAGTTTTCCACTTTGCCTTAGTCCATTTTAAATGAGCTTTGGCCCAGAGAAGACGGTGGTGTTTCTGGATCATGTTCACATATGGCTTCTTCTTTGCATGATAGAGCTTTAACCTACATTTGTGGATGGCACGGTGAACTGTGTTCACAGACAATGAGTTCTGGAGGTGTTTCTGAGCCCATGCAGTGATTTCCACTACAGAATCATGCCTGTTTTTAATGTAGCGAAGATCACAGGCATCCAATATTGATTTTCGCCCTTGTCCCTTGCGCACAGAGATTTCTCCAGATTCTCTGAATCTTTTGATGATATTATGTACTGTAGATGATGAGATGTTCAAAGTCTTCGCAATTTTACGTTGAGGAACATTATTCTGAAATTGTCCCAAAATTTGTAGATGCAGTTTGTTCACAGATTGGTGAACCTCTGCCCATCTTTACTTCTGAGAGACACTGCCTCTCTAAGATACTCTTTTTATACCCAATCATGTTACTGACCTGTTGCCAATTAACCTATTTAGTTGCAAAATGTTCCTCCAGCTGTTTCGTTTTAGTAACACTTATTTTTCCAACCTTTTGTTGCCCCCGTCCCAACTTTTTTTGAGATGTGTTGCTGCCATCAAATTTAAAATTACTTTATTTTTTTCTTAAAATGTTACATTTCCTCAGTTTAAACATTTGATTTGTTTTCTATGTTCTATTGTTAATAAAATATGGGTTTACGAGATTTGCAAATCATTGCATTGTTTTTATTTACATTTTACACAGCGTCCCAACTTTTTTGGAATTGGGGTTGTATTTATTTGGTTAGCAGCCGTGTAATAAGAGGGATAATGCACAGTCAGTCGGTTGTTTTCGCAAAATAAACCCCTTCAGGGTGATACAAGTCCCCTCTGCTTCGCGCCGGGGTCCTGATCACCCTGTCGGGGTTTATTGTACGATAACAACCGGCTGACTGTACAGTATCCCTTACATAAACTCTGAAAGGGGTTTATTTTGCAATGAGGACCAGCTGACTGTACATTATCCCACTTATTACACAGCTATTTACCGCATACTGTAAATAATTAAATAGACATGAAATAATGATCTGAGTTGAAATTATGTTATTATGTAAGAAGAAAGAGACCATGGAGTCTCCAGAAACACCCTTGGAGTTCTGTTGGTGTTTATATTGCGAAAAGGACCACCTGACTACTCCGTATCTCGCTTACTACACGTCTACTTGCCAAATAAATAAAAAAATGCACATGAAATATTGATTTGAGTTAAAAGTATTATATTTGCTTATGTATAAAGAATGCAGAGTGAGGCAAGAAGTAGGAATGATGACTCACAATACCCAGATGACCAGTGAAATATCACTTTATCCCTGTATGTGTGATCATTATTCAGACAATATCAGGCCACTGAATGCAAGATTGACCAATCAGAATTGAGTATTCCGGAGAGCTCTGTAATAACCAGCGCTCGAAGTGAGCTGTTATGCTTATTGTAAAGTGTTACTAATATTTAGGTGAATAAATCAGCCAGTTTTACAACTAAACTCATTGGTGGTCTTTCCCCTTGAACTCTGAATCTCCAGTCAGGAAGATCAAGACACCCTTTTTTCAAAGCAATGAACCCTGATCCACTCTCAAACAATAGGCAATAAAAGCAGCTGTGGAAGTGGTGGAACATGGCCAATAAAACACTGCTAGGGCAATACAACAAAAAAGTTGCTGTTAATCCAATATGGCTCAGAGGCCCAGCTGTGCTCGCAGCCGATGTAAAACCCATCCCTGGGGTGAAGCAATCAGAGGAGTTGCTCGTACAATTGCAGGGCGATTTATTCCTGCCTTGAATGTCAATGCCCCCGTGACCACATAGAGAGATGTATGGATGGGATCACACCTCTGAAGGCAGGCTGTTTGTCTGACAAGAGAAGGCTGAGAGTCCTTGCAGCATTTAAAGCAAACAAATGCCTTTCTCTTTAATCGGCAGGAAGTTGATTCTGTTTTAATGATATTCAAGCCATTAGGTCCAATACACAGCTTGCCATTTAGTGTCGAGCGATTCGATCCAATGCACTTGGCTTTGTGCAATGAATAAATTCAGAGAACGGACTAAAAGCTGCCTAATGTAAACCCAAATGTATTTTAGGTAAATCAACTAAACTACAATGCCTTTTGCCAGTGTCAAAGGAAGCATCCTCCCATATTAGCAATAAAGCATCAGAAATGTCACATTTTAGGAATCTATCTATGAAAATTATGATGGTGCTGATGAAGTACAGTCGTTTGATTGACTTTCATCCAATAGATCATGCATCTTATGCATTTGCATTCAATCTTCTTGAAAGCAATGATGCATTGCAGATACATCCTGACAAGGCTTAATCACATTTAGGGTTTAGTATGCGCACACACACACACACACACAAACAAGCATATCAATGTCATATATGCCTGTGAATCTTTGCCATCGCTAAAGTCCTGAATGAGATTGTTTTCAACTACAATATTCCTCCAGCACTCCTTTAAGTCAACATTTCTCATCTGTTTGTTTACTGCATGTTCCAGAATGAGATTAGAGTTGGTACTATATAGTATATTAAAACTGTCTTAGATATCTGCATGAGTTCTGTGATGTAAAAGTCAGGCTTGACTCATTCATACTCCTTCCACCTCACTGTTATTACCATGTGTATAGCCTACATAAACATACCAAAAGGGGAAACAAGGCTCCAAAAAAGCATGCAAGAGGAAATAATTACTGCACACTGTGGGCTTGAGGCACGTGAAGCTACACACTGTGTTGCTTTGAACATCCTGTTTGGGATGTAGAAGCCCACTTCCTTTTTCCTTTGTTGTAGTAGCAGATTCAGGTTTTGGAGGGAAAGGAACAACAGAACTGCCTGGCTCTGTGGCACTTTGTATTTTTATTTTCATTTCACTTTGGCAGAATTTTAGTTATTTTACAAAACAGAATGAGTTTAAAGTACACTACAATTCTAATTGTGGTCAACTAGGAATAGCTTATGCCGCAATGAAATTTCTGTCATTATTCACTCACTTTATTGTTGCTCCACCTGTATGAATTTATTTCTGAAGGTGAATTTTTAAAATGTTTTCATAGGATTTATTGACCATAATGACAGTGAATAACGACTCTGGTCTGTCAAGATCTTGAAAAAACAAAACACTCATGACATCATGTTGCTCATTTGGTCACAAGATGCGATGAGAACCCATGAAGCTTTAATTTATTCATGTACTGTAGTGGCCGTATTTTAATTCAACGCTTTATTAATGATTTGATATGAGAGTGAATAACGACTTAAATTTCGTTCTTTTTATACTTTAGCTCCAGTCAGTTCTTTAATCACACACACTGTGATGTAAACTGAAGTAAGATTGTATCTCCATCTGAATACTACCAGTTCTCTCCAGGCCTGTAAACAACGCACATGGGGAAACTTCATGTAAACCTCATCAAAAGTCTAACATTCTCTTTTCTCCAGATGCTTCAGGATGCTGTTGCCTGTTGTTTGCTGCATCAAGACTCTAGGGATATTTGTTTCAATTAAACAACATGTTTACCTGCACCCCAAACATAAAAAATAATAGAACAGTACAACTCATTAAGGGGTTTTTATCATTCCAACCCAGTGTTGTTATTTTTTTCACTGAACACATGAGGAATTTTGAAGAATCATCATGCAGTTCTTTTCCATACAACAATAGTTCATAGTGACTACATCAGTCAAGCTCCAGAAGAATCAAAAAACAAAAACAAAGTGTAAACATACCTTAACAAAGTGTAGGGAAATTGTTATATTATTTTACTAACAAGCCACACATTGAACAGGTGGAGATGGACGGAGCTATTTTTGATCTTGATACCACTGATTAACGATGTCAGTCCATTATGAGATAGCAAGATGTGACTGGATATCAGCATTGAACTGTCAGATTTCAGGATAAGAGTGAAGATTGAACCCAGAATTCAATGACATCATTGTTCTGAGTTCCAGCATTCCAGAACAACACATGTGGGAGATCTTGCAATTCAAGAGCTTCCAGGCTGCACACATCAACACACATATGAAAATGAAAGCACACCACTTTGTGTGTGTGTGTGTGTGTGTTGGTGTGCCTAGAGAGAGAGATTTTGTTTTTTATTATTTTTTTATTTTTTTTATCCCCTTTTCTCCCCAATTTGGAATGCCCAATTCCCACTGTATAGTAGGTCCTCATGGTGGCGCGGTTACTCACCTCAATTCGGGTGGCGGAGGACAAGTCTCAGTTGCCTCCGCTTCTGAGACAGTCAATCCGCGCATCTTATCTCGTGGCTCGTTGTGCATGACACCGCGGAGACTCCCAGCATGTGGAGGCTCATGCTACTCTCCGCGATCAACGCACAAATTATCACGCACCCCATTGAGAGTGAGAACCACTAATCGCGACCACGAGGAGATTACCCCATGTGACTCTACCCTCCCTAGCAACCGGGTCAATTTGGTTGCTTAGGAGACCTGGCTGGAGTCACTCAGCACACCCTGGATTCGAACTCGCGAGTCCAGGGGTGGTAGTCAGTGTCAATATTCACTGAGCTACCCAGACCCCTGCCAGAGAGAGAGATTAAATAAATGCTGTGACATATTAAGTTGTGGAATACCCTCTGTGATAAAGATGCAGGCAGAAAGCAGGTATTTCAAAAATGTGTTCGTATATTTTAATTTATTGTGTTTGTAAAGGTACATATTCCCTTCATTAAAATGCCATATTTTAAGATATTTTGCTATTTTATAGCAATCAGTCACGACAGTGTGGTGATTTTGTCTGCTCATGTAAGACTTACGTGAAGTGTGTAAGCAGATGGTTTGTACAAAATGTTTCTGTTCTAGTAGTCTTCTCTATCTCATGTTAACGTTACAAATAGTGGGGAGTTAAGGAGGAGACAGGCACCACTCTCTCCCCATCCACCCCTACTAATCTTTGCTTTCACCATCAGCTGAACAGCTCACCTAAAGTACATTTAAAGAATTCGAATGCAATAAAAACACATTTGTCTGTCTGACCTCAGAGACTGAGGATCAAATGATTTTTGGACATGCTTGCTCTCACATTACTTAAAGCTGCATTGTGTCATTTCTGCACCACTAGCGGCACCAAAAAGAAGTCACCTTATTTGGGCACCGCATACTCAGCTCATAAATTATTTGATTTGAGAGTGAATAACAACTTAAAATGTTATTTCAGCCAAAAATTAAATTATCTTATCATTTACTCACCCTCATGCCATCCCAGATGTATGATCCCTTTCTTCTGCTGAACACAAACAAAGATTTTTAGAAGAATATCTCAGCTGTGTAGGTACCATGTGGATGGTTATCTGCACTTTAAAGCTCCAAAAAACATAGACAGTCGTATAAAAGTAGTCCATCCGACTCCAGTGGTTAAATTAATGTGTTCTAAAGTGATACGATCACTTTGGGTGAGAAACAGATCAATATTTAAGTCCTTTTCACCATAATTGTTTGCTTCCGGTTGCTCTCCAATGTGCATCCATGAGGTGATCCATGAGGTTATTAATTTAATCACTGGAGTCGTATGGATTACTTTTATTATGATTGTCTGTGCTTTTTGGAGCTTTAAATTGCTGATCACATCCACTTGCATTGTATAGACCAACAGAGCTGAGAATTTCTTCTAAAAATCTTTTTTGATGCTCTACTTTTTTGATTTTTCTGTTCAGAAAGTCAAACACATCTAGGATGGCATGAGGGTGAGTAAATGATTAGAGAATTTTTATTTTTGGCTGAACTATCCCTTTAAATTTCAGTCTGTCCACTACACAAATAGATCACATTGCTTTTCAAACAGAAAGGTAAACTATAATTTCATGGTGTTTTAATTTTTTTAAACGATATATATATATATATATATATATATATATATATATATATATATATAAATAAATATATATACAATATATATAATATATCATTTAAAAAAAATTATATTTAAAATATATATATATAATTTTTTTTTTTTTTTTTTTTTTTTTGTGATCCAAGGACGAAAGACAGTTATACAGGAATGCAAGACAGAATTTTCATTTTTGGGCGATCTGTTCCTTTAAGGATTAACTTTTATTGGATAAACAAATACAATTATGCTGACTAAGTAATGTGTTGATGGTGATGTACTGTATGCATGTATAGATTCAAGTATTTAAATCAACAAAGCAACAGTAACAAAAAACAAATAGCAACGATATTTATGCAATATTTACACTGTACCCATGGAAAGTCTTTTTTATTCACTTTAGCATGGAACAAAGATTAGTGTGTTTTAATGATCTAATACTTCCTCCCTCCGCACTGCTCCTGAGTTTCCCAGCATGTTTTGTATTGCTCTGCCCGAGGAGGAGGATGGTGTTCCCTGAAGTGCCTGCTTGATTCACAGCATACCGACTATGCCTGAAGTGCTAATCTCTTGTCACAGTTAGGCTAATAACATTCTCTGGCAAGGCTTGATTCATCCTCAAAGACAGTTTGCCAGATATGTTTGCTATTACAGCTGTTTGGAATACAGTAAGTAGTGGCTATAGGGCCTCTGGTCCACTATGTGTGTGAATTTCTTTAGGGAGTTGAAAGAAATTAAATAATGTTTCTTATGGGCCAATCTTAAGCATTTAATTTGTGCTGTAAACTGTCTTTTTTTATGGAATGCAACTTAATTGATGTAACACGCAATTTGCACGCACATCACTTTCCTATTAAGATACTTGTAAAGAAATATGTTTTGGTTTTGTTTTCCAAAAATCTGATCTCAGCTTGCAAGCAATAAGCCTTATTCCACAAACAAACAAGGCAAAAGTTAAAACTGTGATTTCATGTTTTTTTCTGAGCAAGAGCATCCTCAAACTCAATATCAAAACTTGGGAATGTGACCCCCCCCCCAAAGATTGCTATTAGTTCCAAAGGGCAAATTCTGGACAAGACCAAATAATACTTTAACATGAGCTGAACCATATTGTAGCATTCTAGGTTTCAGATTCCTTTCATTTCAATTAAGTGCAAAAGTTATGATAACTCACATAATTACGTTATTTTTAAGCGGATCAATGTGTTCCATGTATTCAATATTTTCCTAGTCCCTCATACATTATAAAGAAAGCACTGCTTGTCTTCAGGACTCTATATTACAGTTGTGCTCAAACGTTTGCATACCCTGGCAGAAACTGTGAAAATATGGCATTGATTTTGAAAATATGATCATGCAAAAAAAAAAAAAAAACTGTCTTTTATTTAAGGATAGTAATCATATGAAGCCATTTATCATCACATAATTGTTTGGCTCCTTTTTAAATCATAATGATAACAGAAATCACCCAAATGGCCCTGATCAAAATTTTACATACCCTTGAATGTTTGGCCTTATTAAAGACACACAAGGTGACACATACAGGTTTAAATGGCAATTAAAGGTTAATTTCCCACACCTGTGGCTTTTTAAATTGCAATTAGTGCCTGTGTATAAATAGTCAATGAGTTTGTTAGCTCTCACATGGATGCACTGAGCAGGCTAGATACTGAGCCATGGGGAGCAGAAAAGAACTGTCAAAAGACCTGCGTAACAAGGTAATGGAACTTTATAAAGATTGAAAAGGATATAAAAAGATATCCGAAGCCTTGAAAATGCCAGTCAGTACTGTTCAATCACTTATTAAGAAGTGGAAAATTCAGGGATCTCTTGATACCATTCAAGGTCAGGTAGACCAAGAAAGATTTCAGCCACAACTGCCAGAAGAATTGTTCAGGATACAAAGAAAAACCCACAGGTAACCTCAGGAGAAATACAGGCTGCTCTGGAAAAAGACGGTGTGGTTGTTTCAAGTAGCACAATATGACGATACTTGAACAAAAATGAGCTGCATGGTCGAGTTGCCAGAAAGAAGCCTTTACTGCTACAAAGCCGCAAAAAAGCCCGTTTACAATATGCCCGACAACACCTTGACACGCCTCACAGCTTCTGGCACACTGTAATTTGGAGCGACGAGAACAAAATAGAGCTTTATGGTCACAACCATAAGCGCTATGTTTGGAGAGGGGTCAACAAGGCCTATAGTGAAAAGAATGCCATCCCCACTGTGAAGCATGGTGGTGGCTCACTGATGTTTTGGGGGTGTGTGAGCTCTAAAGGCACGGGGAATCTTGTTGGCAAGACGAATGCAGCATGTTATCAGAAAATACTGGCAGACAATTTGCATTCTTCAGCACAAAAGCTGCGCATGGGACACACTTGGACTTTCCAACACGACGGCGGGTTTGGGAGCTAAAGTATATAAGAGGCTCCTCAGCTTTCTCACTTTCTCTATTGTACACTTACCTTTATGGCAAGAGTCATGCTAAAGCCAAATAACTTGGCCTCTGGGTTCCAATCCAGTTGGATACACTTATTTTAATTTCTTAAATGGAAGTTTCCTGAAGCAGCAGCGTGCCATAAATGCAATTTGTACCCAATGGCAGAATGGCAAACGCTGATCCAACAAAGTTCTAACACTTAATTGACAGAGGAACCAAGAGGATAGATCATTTAGTTTCACAGTGCACCGCAACTGAACCCGTGAGGCATTCAGCCAGTGTCAGGAGACTCAAGGTGAGGAGAGCGTTCTCTCCTAACTGAAGAACCTACTGATATCACTCTCGAGACTACATCAATGCATGCCTTACTAGCAAAAACAAGCTCCACTCCAAATCAAGCTATTTTAATGCACCACGCACTCATACACTGTAATTAAAGGGGAAAAAAGCTGAAAAAAATAACAAGCCTTATCTTGTAAGACAAAAATGTCTTGCCTATATACAAGTGCCAAGATACAAAAATGACAAGCCTTTTCTCCATACCTTGTGAGGATGGGTCTGTCACCCATGAACAATAATTTCAGTGAAATAAGGTCACTGTTCTGAAGGAGAAATATTCATGCAATATCTAAAACATGCACGGGCCCTTTCACAACAAAATGTGCAGAATGAATTTTAAATCTGAACTCAACCGACAAAGTTTAATGTCATTTCTAATCGGCTTTAAAAGTTACTAATCAAATCATTGCTGGTCACGTTATTTTATACAAGTCAAAAAGGTCAGCAAAACACAAACAGAATAGTTGGAAAACTCACCTTGAAGTTCCCGCGCAAGCGTTTGTACTGATGTAACTGGCGTTCTTCTGTCAAAGTTAACCAACTTCCTCTTGAAATCGCATGTGTAAACCTTTAAGACGCTCAGATGTTAGACACTCGTTCTGTGTGTGTTCCCTGGCTGCTGCAGCTGCCCTCCTCTGTGAAGAAAGCGGAGCGATGCTGACTAGTGACAAATCCTAGAGGGATGCGATATGCGCCTGCTCTGAACGCGCTTTCACTGGATTGCGCGCAGAGATGCTGCGTCTACAGGACTTCACTGCAAGCGCGTGTGTTTGAGCCCGCAGTGCAGCGCGAGCTTAGAGTGCTGAAACTTTCGCAAACGTGTTGACCAACGAAGCTCTCTACGCTGTATTAATGACATTACTGACCAACACACATCAGAGAGATAGCAGCGGGTTTTTCCTTTGAAAAAACTAATTTAATTACTCTTAGCTCACACTTTTATCCAAAGTTAGGGGCCGTTCACACCCAACACATTTTGGCGTCCTTCCGCGCTGTTTTTGAATTGTTGTCCTATGTAAACACGTACTACTAGAAGGACGTTTTTGACGTTGCACCGTGTCTCGCACCGGAGCGCTGCGTTTGTAGACGCCGTGTCATGTTAAAAAGAGCTTCAACTGTTAAAAACGCCTCTCAAAACACCTGCGTGCGTTTTTTTTTTTTTTGTTTGTTTGTTTTTGCGCATGACCGTGCTCGGTGTGAACGGCCCCTTACAGGATACACTATTTGCAGGGATAATTCCCCTTTCAGTGTCTTGCTCAAGGGCACAGTGATAGTTTGATCACTCTTTCTATGGTTTTGGTGTGTGGAGAGCCTGCAGACAATTTAATAAAATGAGAAATTAATTGTATTATTTGGTGACGCACAGAATATAAAGGAAGAGCTTTTTCATGTACATTATGGGCAAAAAAGTTTGCGTGATGTTGTAGACTATAGGGGCTTATTATCCAATAAAAAATGAAGAATTTATGAATAACAAATGAATATCTGCATGATGAGAATGATATCATCATGCATTTAAATTCAATAATTATATGCATTTATTAATTATACACATTTGAATTTGTCCCAGACACAAACAGAATATCTCTTAAATGCTTTTCAGGTACAGCATAGGATATTTGGTTAAAGTACACATCTTTAACCATCTTTGAATATTGCACCATGCAGTTTATCATCTAAATCCTCATATCCTGACTCTAATTAAACTTAGAAAAATAATTATTGTAATAATTTACTTAAAAATGTACAATTAAATTGTTTATTTTACTTTCTCTCCTGCACCAAAACACAGAATCCTTAGAATGACCCTTATTCTATATTCAGAACAGACTGTGGACAGGGCCAGCAGCACTTAAAATATTAAGCTACTGCTGGGCGGTCCGCCAACACCAACTCAGCTGTGTTCTGAATATTGTTCTGCAGAAAATGTAACCTTAGGCTGTCATTTATGAAGCACTTTGCCTGTGAGTGAAATACCTGATGCACACATGAACATTAATTGTTGAAATCACAGCTGAAGTGATGGACTGATGACTGATTCTGATTACATTTGAAAGATGAATTGTTGTGTTTTAGAATGACATTTGCAATGCATGCTAAGTTTAATAATATATCATGAAATCATCCCCAACCACTCTCAATTAATCTTTCGCAGGACCCCCTTGACATTTTGTACACTATTTTACTTCAAGTCAAGTCATTTATTTATAAAGCACATTTATAAGCAACAGTTGTTGAGCCAAAGTGCTGTACAATTCTAGGCAAAAGCAATAAATATAAAAGCATACAATACAAAATATACTGTACAATAGAAAAAGAGGGGAAAACAGAAGCAAAGAGAAAAAAAAATAATACAAATAAAAAAAATACAAGATTAAACTTTAAGCTAAATCAAGAGCTAAAGAAAATAATAACGTCTTCAAATTAGATTTAAAATAGTGATAGATGGGGAGGATCTAATGTAAAAGAGCAGGTTGTTCCAGAGCTTAGGAGCAGCAGTCATAAAAGCTGCGTCTCCCTTGGATTTAAAACGAAAACTATATAATGGCCTTCCTCTCCGTCAGAAGATGAGAGCTTTTGGAATGGCATCTCAGATTTCCTTATGATTTCCCTGCCTTGGTAGACAGGAGCACTGAGGCATTATGACTACATGAGTGAACACATAGTCATGCCTTTCTTTTGACTATGCTGTCATTAGCTTTACAAATACAGCTATGCCATTTGGGTCATTCAGAGACAAGATGACATGACTGGCATACCCATCTCTTGTATCGGGAGGCGTTCGCCCATCGTGCCAGGAGAAACCAATGGAGAGCTCACCAGCAGTCACACAATGAGCTCTGTGAGGCGCAAAACAAACGTGTTATTGTTTGGGGTACTTTTTGTTTTTTTAACTGTGCTGGGAGAAAGTTGCACCCACACAGGACATCTTTGGTCCCCACCTCTGAGAGACTGACTAGCTTGGTACTTCTGCAGAGGTCCTGTATAAAATGGGTTTAAATGAAAATAAATTTTATTTTATCAGTCAATTGTGCTGCATCCTGTTACTCACAACCAACATTTACCTATAGACTTCAGTCAAAGTTCAACATACATTCGTCACATACACACTGGTAATGAAATGTTGTCTACCAGCCCCCCATGAATAAAATAATAATAGAATACTAAAAATTAGGCTGGAAAATATGAGTTATACAATAGCGCATGATAGTTGTTGGACACTTAAGTAACATGGCATTACATACCAAATATAAAAAGCAAGTGGTATCTCCAAACAAATGATGCTAGAGCTTATCTCTTGAACTAACTTTTCTAAGCTATTTTAACAATGACTCAAAGTACTGTATAGTTCTCCCAAAAATTTAAATTCTATAATTTACTCACACTCATGCATGCCATCCCAGATGTGTATGACTTTCTTTCTTCTGCTGAATACAAATAAAGATTTTTAAAAGAATATCTCAGCTCTGTATGTCCTCACAAAGCATGGGTACCAACATTCTGAAGCTCCAAAATGCACATAAAGACAGCATAAACAATAATCCATAAAACTCCAGTGGTTAAAAGAAACAGATGAATATTTAAGTCCTTTTTTTTTTAACTATAAATGCTCCTGCCTGCCCAGTAGGTGGCGATATGCATGAAGAATGTGAATTGCCAAAAACAAAAGAAGAAAGTGAAAGTGGAGATTGATTGTAAGGACTTAAATATTGATCTTTTTCTCACCCACACTTATCATATTGCTTCTGAAGATACGGATTTAACCACTGGAGACATATGGATTACTTTTATGTTGCCTTTATGTGCTTTTGGAGCTTACAATTTTTGGTACCCATTCACTAGCAATATGAGGACTTATAGAGCTGAGATATTCTTCTAAATATCTTCCAGCCTCGTTTCATGAAATTTACGCGAGCATTGCACTGTTTTTGCAAAAGTGAAATTACGTGCTTCCTTACATGTTTGGCTGCAGTTTCCAAGAGAAATGTCCAGTGGGGGGCGCCAAAATCGAGCGAAATGAGGATGTAAACAGGCAAGGTTTTTAAGGTGAATTTTAGTTAACGTTCCTCCCTAACCTAAAAATGTTACACTTAACCTAACCAATTATGTCCGAAAAAATAAATGAGAGTTTAACAAAACAGATATCCTTACCCTTGACTAACACCTAACCCTAACCGATAGTGTTTTAAAATGCAAATTTGAAAGAATAATAAAAAATAAAAAACATAAGTAATCATGTCATTTCGTGTCACTTCTATGCCACTTTCACTTTCATGTGTCTTTGACTGTACTCGAACTGCAGTCGTTGAGTCCCAAGTCCAACCCTCTATTTCTTTTTGTGAAATGTTTTGTGAAATGTATGTTTGGTTATCATTTTTTAAAATAAATCCCACTTGCTTGTATGGTTGGATATTTTGCTATAAATGTAAAGAAATGTTCTAAAAACTAATGTTCCTTTTTATAGTCTAACTTTTCCACTACAAAGTACCTTTTGTACAATGGGAATCTTCCAATGTTCTTCATGAAACCATGCATGCTAATAAAGAACCCTTATTTTAAGAGTCCAAATACAGACCATTGTAGCCTATATGTACCCGAATAACCAAGACAAAAGTATAAAAATTAGTATGAGATTTAGGTAAAAAGCATAAATGACCAGTGCAGGGCTTTAAGAGAACATAGTATATTGTCTCTGTGTGTGAAGGGTTTGGGTTTTGTTGGTGGGATGGTCTGTCGAAAAACAGAGAATTTGTTCCATTGCCCCTGGACAGTCCTGCCCTGACAAGTTATTTTATTACAGAGTGAAAACTGCACCATGGGAAAAGTACTGATACCCTCTCAAACCCAACATTTCCCTGATCCAACAATACCCTGTCATGCCTTGAGTTGTCATCAAATCATCCTGATATGTATCATCCCATTGCTGATAAAAACTATTTCAAAACTATTTCTATTTTAATGGCAAGCGAAAGATTCATGATCAGCTCTTAAAAGATACAAACAACTAACCACAGTAAAACAGCATGTGCGTGTACTTTGCCAAAGTAACCTTTCAGGGGAACATTTCCAACACAAATCAAAATTGTCCGTACATGCAGTCACTGCCTGTGCAAACAAAGAGAAACAATGAGACTGGAGAAATCTGTCACTCCCTCTGAGCACAGCAGAAGATGCTTGTTGTTTGTGTGTCTCTTTTCACTGTGTTTCGTGTAAAGGCCACAGACTTCACCTCTCACCTGCTCCCTGCTGAATCAGATCTGTTCGTCCATGCTTTGAGACAAAGTAAAGATAGTGAAAAGTAAGCCTGCACACAATGACCCTGATTGATGATAAATTACAACGATGATGAATTAATGTCACAATAAGGTCATTGATTCATCTGAGCCTGGCTGAACAAAAGGTTGGCTCAGACTGTGACAAAAGGCTTGGTCCTCCACTGGCCAGGGTGTTGAAAAGCTATGTTGCTGGGCAGCTGAAAGCAAGGCCGTAGGAAGTAGAGGTGCTGCAGCACCCCCTGGTGTCGAGATAATGGTTGTTCTTTTCTTTCAGTCTTTTTATATAGATATATATACCTGTATATATAGTCTATGAGATGTCCTCACTTGTATAGTGAAACAAACATGTGTGTGTGTGTGTGTGTGTGTGCGCGTGTGTGGGCGGGTTTGGGTGGTTTACGAGGACATTTTTTTTAGGTTACAAACTGGTAATTACAGGGGTATTATGCTATAAATGTGGTTTATGAGGACATTTCTAGTGTTCCCATAATTCAAATCGCTTAAAATGTTTATTTTTTATTTTATTTATTTTTTATGTAAAAGTTTTTTTGTGTCTTAGGTTTATGGGTAGGGTTAGGGTTAAGGGATAGAATCTATAGTTCGTACAGTATAAAAATCATTATGTCTATGGGGAGTCCTCATAAGGATAGCCTCACCAACATACACACACATACATATACAGTATATATATATATATATACAGTATATATCAAAAGTTTGCATACCCTTGGAGAATTTATAATATATGTACCATTTTTATAGAAAACATGAGTGAGCAGGCAAAACACATTTCGTTTATTTCTTATGGGATTCATATTCAACTGTAGGTTATAACAGAATGGCACAATCATAAAACAAAACATGGCAACAAAGAAAAAAATGACTGTTCAAAAGTCTGCATGCCCTTAGTTCTTAATACTGTGTATTGCCACCTTTAGCATCAATGACAGCGTGCAGTCTTTTGTAATAGTTGTCTATGAGGCCCCAAATTCTTGCAGGTGGTATAGCTGCCCATTCATCTTGGCAAATGCCTCCAGGTCATGCAAAGTCTTTGGTCGTCTTGCATGAACCACACGTTTGAGATCTCTCCAGAGTGGCTTGATGATATTAAGGTCAGGAGACTGTGATGGCCACTCCAGAACCTTCATCTTTTTCTGCTGTAACCACTAGAGGGTCAACTTGGCCTTGTGCTTAGGGTCATTGTCGTGTTGGAAAGTCCAAGTGTGTCCCATGCGCAGCTTTTGTGCTGAAGAATGCAAATTGTCTGCCAGTATTTTCTGATAACGTGCTGCATTCGTCTTGCCAACAAGATTCCCCGTGCCTTTAGAGCTCACACACCCCCAAAACATCAGTGAGCCACCACCATGCTTCACAGTGGGGATGGTATTCTTTTCACTATAGGCCTTGTTGACCCCTCTCCAAACATAGCATTTGTGGTTGTGACCTTAAAGCTCTATTTTGGTCTCGTCACTCCAAATTACAGTGTGCCAGAAGCTGTGAGGTGTGTCAAGGTGTTGTCATTTGTGGCATTGGCACAGTAAAGGCTTCTTTCTGGCAACTCGACCATGCAGCTCATTTTTGTTCAAGTATCGTCGTATTGTGCTCCTTGAAACAACCACACCGTCTTTTTCCAGAGCAGCCTGTATTTCTCCTGAGGTTACCTGTGGGTTTTTCTTTGTATCCCGAACAATTCTTCTGGCAGTTGTGGCTGAAATCTTTCTTGGTCTACCTGACCTTGAATGGTATCAAGAGATCCCTGAATTTTCCACTTCTTAATAAGTGACTGAACAGTACTGACTGGCATTTTCAAGGCTTTGGATATCTTTTTATATCCTTTTCAATCTTTATAAAGTTCCATTACCTTGTTACGCAGGTCTTTTGACAGTTCTTTTCTACTCCCCATGGCTCAGTATCTAGCCTGCTCACTGCATCCACGTGAGAGCTAACAAACTCACTAACTATTTATACACAGACACTAATTGCAATTTAAAAAGCCACAGGTGTGGGAAATTAACCTTTAATTGCCATTTAAACCTGTGTGTGTCACCTTGTGTGTCTGTAACAAGGCCAAACATTCAAGGGTATGTAAACTTTTGATCAGGGCCATTTGGGTGATTTCTGTTATCATTATGATTTAAAAAGGAGCCAAACAATTATATGATGATAAATGGCTTCATATGATCACTATCCTTAAATAAAAGACAGTTTTGTTTTGCATGATCAGTCATATTTTCAAAATCAATGCCAAAATTTCACAATTTCTGCCAGGGTATGCAAACGTTTCAGCACAACTGTATATATATATATATATATATATATATATATATATATATATATATATATATATACAGGGTTGGGAGGGTTACTTTTGAAATGTATTCCACTACAGATTACAGAATACATGCTGTAAAATGTAATTTGTAATGTATTCCTTTAGATTACTCAAGGTCATTAATGTATTCTAAATACTTTGGATTACTTCTTCAGCACTGGTAAATTTCACTTGTCTTGACTATAAAAACTCTGCCAGTACAGTAAGACAAAATACACATGTTAAAAATAAATTATCTGAAAAAACTAAATATCTTATGCAGTGTTGTTTCTAAAACAAGATAAATCAAATTGAACTTGTTTTAAGGATTTTTAGATATTTTTACAGGAAAACAATACAAAAATTGTTATCAAGAATATTATTTTTGCTCTGATATCAAAGGTCTTACTAGAAAAAAGAAATTATGATCCAACATGAATTTTCTTGATAAAAAAATATGATCGTGCCTGGTAATGTGCATGTAAAATGGCTAGAAATAGCATTTTAGCTTAGCGTAAAGCTGACAATTTACATGCAACGTAATCTCTTCAGTAATCAAAATACTTTTTGAATGTAACTGTATTCTAATTACCAATTATTTAAATTGTAACTGTAGTGGAATACAGTTACTTATATTTTGTATTTTAAATAACTAATCCTGTTACATGTATTCAGTTACTCCCCAACCCTGACCATTGTTCGCTTCTGTGCAATTAAATCATTTTCTTTTTTCAT
Organism: Myxocyprinus asiaticus; assembly: GCF_019703515.2. Taxonomy (NCBI): domain Eukaryota; kingdom Metazoa; phylum Chordata; class Actinopteri; order Cypriniformes; family Catostomidae; genus Myxocyprinus; species Myxocyprinus asiaticus. The sequence goes on along the minus strand of NC_059376.1, from coordinate 34,101,953 downwards.
TTACTTGACGATTCTCTCCCATGTGGTCCATTTGTTGTCAGCATTGAGTCTGAGAGTGATTCAATGAGATAAGTAAAACATTTACACTTTAACCAACTATGTCTATTTGAGTGTGATGGTTCAATAGAATAATCTGCTGATCAATGTCCCTCATCTAGCACCAGAAAATATTTTAATAAGTTTAATATTATAACTTGGTGTACAACATGGCCTTTTATCATTTTGATAAGAAAGTCATGTTTTTCTTGTTTAGTATTGACATGTTTCATTAGTATCTGATAAACCAGAGTTGCTTAAACATAATATTATAAATGAACACCAGATATGTCTTATATGTAAAGAGAAAGAGCTGAATTTGTTAGATTTCAGAGGTGCACTCATTTATGCTGTGTACTGTATAATCTGATGTTGTTTCTGAATCAATCCACACCTTTCATTGTTTCAAAATACTGTGTAAAAATAACAAATCTTTCAAATTGTGAGAACTACTGTATTGGAAATGTAGTAATAATAATAATAATGATAATAATAATAATAATAATAATAATAATAAAAGGGAATAAGAACTTGACATTTTTATTTCTTTATTTACATTGTTCCGTGTTTGGGTAACAGGGGGGTTTCTGAAAATGATCCTAAAATGCATATTGCTTTTAATAATTCAGACTCAACTGAACATGTTATTCCACTTAGATTAACAATTCTGCTTCATCCTGGATCATTTAACCAAGAGTAACTCATAAAACATTTTATCTTAATATAAAAACATTGACAACACTTGTTTTAATTTTTATTTGTCATAGCAGACACTTTTATCTTAAATGGCATAGTAGGCCTACACTTATCAAACAGTCCCTCTTCTTGAGTAACCTGGGGTTACATGTCTTACTCAAAGCAAAAGCACAATAGTTCATCAAACAATGAAACGTTAGAAACTAGAACAGTTTAGCCACACGACACCACCCATAAATGCTAGATGAACCGCATTGAAACTGTCACCCAATGCTTTCAATTTGGTATTATTTTCTACCCCCTAGTGGGCAAACACAGTGCATAAAATGATCTGAACATTCGTTTCGTTCTGTATCATTGTATGAACTGAGATTTTAACTGTTCACGATATGGTCCATTTTACTTAGTGTATTTTACTTAGCTATCCAGACCTCTGGGCTGAGAACAAATCACAGTCTCTTACTCGAAATAAAAACTCATGACAGTAAAACAGGAAGTGGAACTGAGTTACGCATGCAGTTTAATGCTTAAGCAGGGGCGTCAGCATTTAACGTTGTTACAAAGTAAGTAAAACCTTCTATTACTACTGTAGCTCTTTTCTAACTTTAACTTCATATATAACAATAATAATAGCTATATTTGGGTACAACGCTAAATTGATTCAACCAGAGCTAAAAACACCAAATGGAAGGTCTTGTTTTGTATTGAAGTTGTTTTGGGTGGAATGTCAGGAAGTGTTGATATCATAATAATGCATCTTAATTAGTGAAGCTGCGGATAATGTAATTACTTCTCCAATACCACAGACAGTCATGACGGACAGAGATCCATCTATTGTGGTGGTTGGTGCTGGTGTGGCAGGACTCGCCGCAGCCAAGAAGCTGAAAGAATGTGGATTTAATAACGTTACTGTGCTGGAAGCCTCCGAGAATGTCGGAGGAAGAGTAGCTACTGCAACTATTGGTAAATATTTTATACCTACTGTACTGTATATTAGATGACTTATTTGAATGTGACTAAACATGAACAAACAAGATTTAAAGGTTAAAAATACGCTTTGCGTAGTAAAGCCTTAAAGGGATAGTTCACCCAAAAATGAAAATTCTCTCATGATTTACTCACCCTCCTGGCACCCCAGATGTATATGACTTTCTTTCTTCTGCAGAACACAAATTAAGATTTTTAGAAGAATATCTCAGCTCTGTAGGTCCTCACAATGGAAGTGAATGGGTGCCCAAAATTCGAAGCTCCAAAATCTACATAAAGGGAGCATAAAAGTATTCCATATGACTCCAGTGATTAAATCCATGTGCTCAGACACGATATGATAGGTGTGGGTGAGAAACAGATCATAACCACTTTTTTTATGATAAAAAAATAAAATGTATCATAAATTCTCCTCTCTGCCCAGTAGGGGGTGATATGTATTAAAATTGTGAATCAACAAAAACAGAAGAAGAAGAATGTGAAAGTTAAAGTGGAGATTGACTGAGCAGAGAAGAGAATTTATAGTAAAAAAAAAAAAAAAAAAGAAGGGACTTAAATATTTATCTGTTTCTCACCCACACCTGTCATTTCACTTCAGAAGATATGGATTTAACCACCAGAGTTGAAGCTTCAAAATGTTGGCACCCATTCACTTGCATTGTATGGACCTACAGAGCTGAGAAATTCTTCTAAAAATCTTCATTTGTGTTCAGCAGATGAAAGAAAGTCATACATATCTGGAATGGCATGAGGGTGAGTAAATCATGAGATAATTTTTATTTTTGGGTGAACTATTCCTTTAACTTGCATCTGTGGATGCAGCTGCGAATGGTGGTGACTGATAAAGGTTTACCAAAGTATTCCTGAGCCAATGTCATGATATCTATTAGAGATGTATGATGGTTTTTAAGACAGTTGCTTCTGAGTTATCGGAGATCACACACATTTAGAAGTGGTTTCTGACTTTTACGGATTCCTTGAATCTTTTAAATATACTGTGAGTTGTAGAGGGTGAAATGCCCCAAATCCTTCCAATTTGTCTTTGGGGAACATTGTTCTCAGATCGCTGGAGTATTTGGTGACTCATCTGCTGGCAAATTGGCGAGCCTCAACCCATCCTTGCTCTTGAAGGGCTAGGTTTTTTTTTTACGAGGCTCCTTTTATACTTTAACACGATTGCCTCACCTGTTTAACGTCACCTTTTTATTTCAACTTGTCAGGTAGTTATTAGTCCTAAATTGCCCCTGTCTCAACTTTTTTTTTTTTGGAGTATGTTGCAATCACCTGAAATGAGTGTATATTAAAAAAATTAAAAATTAAAAAATTAAATTCACAAGGTAAAACATGTAATAATGTGTTGTTGTAGTGCTTTCAATATAGCACAGGGTGAATTAAATTTACAAATCACTCCTTTTTGTTTTGATTAGCATTTTCCATACTGTCCCAACTTTTTCAGAATTGGTGTTGTAATTATTTTAGCACATGTATTATGTTAAATAATAAATAAGATTAAAAAAAAATGTAAACTGATAATACGGTTTAAAGGTTAAAAATGAAAAGTTAATAATACAATTTTTATATATTAGTAATAATAATGTATTATATTTCAATATCAATTATTAACATATTTTAATACATTATTTATTGTTTTATTATTTTACTTTATATCTATTAATAATAAATTAGTTAGTATTTAACATATTAGTAATGTTATTATAATTATTTTCGTTTTTAAATAAATAATAAATATAAAATTCATGTTAAAGAAATAGTTAAAAACAGTAAAAAAAATTGTTAGAGGAAATGGTGTTGTATCTGTGGACACACTTTCACTTCTATTATATTGTCCAAAATACTTTTGGCCACATCAGCAGATTGTATCACATGATCTTAAATCCGTCAGAGGTTATGCATTGAGTGCCTTTCAGAAGTGTTTTGTATTCTATGCTGTATTTATGTCCAACAATACATTTATTCTTTTCGTCTTCTTTTTATGTCAAAGGAAAAGCATGTGTTGATACTGGGGCACAGTTTATCCATGGGGCAACCGAAGTAAACCCATTCTACTGTCTATTAAAGAAGTCTGGCCTTCTAAGCCAGGTGCCTGAGATGGGATCAGAAGCATTTTACAGTAACAAGGGGCACAAAGTGGATACAAACTTCGCCAGAAGTGCATATGATGATGGTGAGGGCATATTTCGACTCCGTGGCTCCAACACGGGGAGGAGTTTGGGGGAACACTTTGCAGAAAAAACCCAGGCTGTGATTGACAGCCTGCAAGACAATGAAGAGAAGATGAGAAAGCAGAGTGTTTTTGCTTTGGTCGGGAAAGACATGCTGATAGATGTTGGAGCTTCAAACCTCCATAGCATCTCTCTTGACTCCTGGCAGTATTATATCGACATGGGGGACACTCTCAATGTTGCAGGGTATGTTGGTTTGAGACAGATCTACTCATAATTAAAGCCAAAGTGTGTCATGTTTTCAATGTTAAAATACTTCTTCTATCCCAGCTAAATGTTCAGCTATATGTAAGCCATTTGTAGGCTGATTTCCCCAAAAGTGTAAGCACTGTGTCTCTGTGGTGCAATCAAAACATTGCTCTGTTTGTTTGAACATCCTGACCAGCTCTGCACAGCAACATTGACTCAACCAATGACATGAGTTTGGGGCGGGACTATCTGTTGACCAATCATGGCAGATGGAGAGAGTGTTCGGGGAATCTATTTGAAAACAATCATCACTTTTTCAATTGCATTTTGTTATGCTTTTGGCTTAACTTTTCTTTGTATCTCAGGTTAATGCTTCAACTGGTGAATATGCTACAGGAGGACTTCCCTAAGGATCGTGTGCTGCTGAAAAGAGAAGTTAGTAAGATCAGATGGGATGGATCCTTCTCTGCAGGAAAAGACATGCAGCCTGTTCCTCATGATGAACCTCTCACTGCTCATACTGAATCCATTTCTGAAGGGACAGTCCGGCAATTTCCTGTTTGTGTTGTCTGTGAGAATGGAGAAGTGATTCTAGCTGATCATGTAATAGTCACTGTTTCACTGGGTATGTGTTTTCATAAGAATTGAATTTGCATTTACATTTGCATTTCTTCATTTAACAGATGCTTCTATCCAAAGTGTCACACAAATGAGCAATACACCTTAAGGGATTCATTCAAAGGGCTCAGCAACATAAGAAGTACTGCAGTAAAGTTACAAAATTGCTCAGAAGCATATGGACTACAACATAACTGAATGTATTGCATGTAGAATTGAGTTTTGCAAGTACTGACTTTGAGGCTTATAGTCTAAAATTTGGCCTAAGGAGTCTGACATTTTTCATCTGTAGAACAACAGAGCAGCATATGGCTCCAGTGCCTCATTTTGTTTTGTTTTATTCTAATGATCATGCTTTTTTAAAAGAAGTTGCAATTGTTCTGACTATATTTTGGTTCTTGTCATTTATGTGCTGTCAACCAGAATGCTATTGGCATGTTTAAATATTTGCCTGGCGATTAGACACATTTTGCCATTGCATACTTAGATTTTTTCATTTGTCATTTATTTGCAGGCTGTCTAAAGACACAAGCATCCAGCCTCTTCATCCCCAGTCTCCCAGCTGAGAAGATGGATGTTATTGACAAGCTGTGCTTTGGCAATATTGCCAAAGTCTTTCTGGAGTATGAAGAGGCATTCTGGGAGAATGATGTTGGTACTATCAGCCTCATTTATGAAGATGACTCTCCTGCCTCAGTGACCACCAACAAAACTCAGTGGCTCAGGAACATGCAGTATTTTACTGTCTTGAGACCCAAAGAAAGGTTTATGTTGTATTAACTTATAAAATATTCAGTTGAAAATATCTGTTTCGATTGATGAACTTTGACAAGTATCCATGCACACAGTACATCCTTATGATAGATTTTAGGGTTTATTAATTTTCATTTGGAATCTTATCTAGGTTTGGCAATATCTTGATTGGTTGGTGTCCTGGAGACATAGCTGACCTGATTGAAACCATGGCAGAGGAGGAAGTCTCATTTGCCATTACTGAACATCTCAGAATGTTCTTTGGTAAAGAACCCTCTATTTAAATTCGTTCATTCCACTCAAGAATCCTCTATTAAAATATTTCCTCAATAACACTTGTGTGTACTTTATAGTTGCCATGGATGTTCCTGAAAAGGCATTATTTAAAGGAATCATTTTAACATTCCCTTTGCTTCCCAGGTAATCCAGACATTCCTCCACCGAAGTCCATACTCTGCACTAAGTGGCGCAGTAGCAGGCTCACATGTGGATCCTACACTTTCTTGCCAGTTGGTGTAGACGGGCGAGTGATGGATACATTGGCACAACCGCTAAAAGGAGTCCAGCGTCCTGATGAAGTAAGAGCCATTTTAAATACCATGACGAGTACCATGAAGTTACTGATAGATAAATGTTTCAAAAGTCCATTTAAATGTTTCAAAACTCACAAAGTTGGATTTCTTATCAAAGTTTAGGGGTTTGTTTTGATACAGGAATGTGTGTCCAGACCATCATATGATTTTTCTTTTTGCTGTATATATTTCAGGATCTTCAGGTCATGTTTGCCGGGGAGGCAACAATGAAGACTCTCTATAGCACAGTGCATGGAGCTATGCTGTCAGGACACAGAGAGGCAGACAGACTGGCAGCATATTATAAGAAGTCAACGCTTCCCATTGCCACTGCCTCAGTGGACAAACCAGTCTGATAATTAAAGTCACATTGTGTCGTAACATTTCAGATTAAAAGATTTGAAATTTCAGACTTTTCTCTCCTTGTTTTACACTTTGAATTATATATATTATTTGTAAATTTATACAAATCAGTGGCTAACAGCCTGTTTTTGTTTTGTTTTTTCTTGACTATCATAAATTATTATAGGTTTATATATATACAGTTGAAGTCAGAAGTTTACATACACTTAGGCTGAAGTCATTAAAACTAGTTTTTTAACCACTCCACAGATTTCATATTAGCAAATTATAGTTTTGGCAAGTCGTTTTTTCCTCCAAACATAACGATGGTCATTATGGCCAAAGAGTAAAATGTTTGTTTCATCAGACCAGAGGAAATTTCTCCAAAAAGTAAGATCTTTGTCCCCATGTACACTTACAAACTGTAGTCTGGCTTTTTTATGGCAGTGTTGGAGCATTGGCTTCTTCCTTGCTGAGCAGCCTTTCAGGTTATGTCAATATAGGACTTGTTTTACTGCGGATATAGATAGTATATATAGGCTATATATATATATATATATATATATATATATATATATATATATATATATATATATATATATATATATATATATACACTCCCCTCTGTTTGAATTAACATTTTGTTTTAGGCACTTGTGGAAAATGTTGCATAGTGAGGATGTCTTCAAAAATAATGCCATAAATAGTTTTCCTTTATCAATTAACATCATACAAAGTCCAGTAAACATGAAAAAATGTAAATCAATATTTGGTGTGACAGCCTTCAAAACAGCAGCAATTCTCTTAGGTAAACCTGGATGCAATATTTCTTGGTTGTTGGCAGATGGGATGTTCCAAGCTTCTTGGAGAATTCACAAGTATTCCTGAGCCAATGTCATGATATCTATTAGAGATGTATGATGGTTTTTAAGACAGTGGCTTCTGAGGTATCGGAGATCACACACATTTAGAAGCGTTTTTTGGACTTTTATGCACAGAGATTTGACCGGATTCCTTGAATCTTTTAAATATATTGTGCATTGTAGAGGGTGAAATGCCCCAAATCCTTCCAATTTGTCTTTGGGGAACATTGTTCTCAGATCGCTGGAGTATTTGGTAACACATCTGCTGGCAAATTGGTGTGCCTCGACACATCCTTGCATCTTGAAAGGCTAGGCTTTTTTACGAGACTCCTTTTATACTCTCCCCTCTGTTTGAATTAACATTTTGTTTTAGGCACTTGTGGAAAATGTTGCATAGTGAGGATGTCTTCAAAAATAATGGCATAAATAGTTTTTCTGTCTCTTTATGTTATCTCAGACTGACTCCATGTTGAGATCCAGGCTCTGTGGGGGCCATAGCGCTCCTTGTTCTTTTTCTCTTCAATTCTATTTGCAAAGGGAATGTTGAATGCTGGCCAGAATCCTAAAGGTCCGAAAAGCACATAATAGCACCTTTATGTGCTTTTTGGACCTTCAGAGTTCTGGCCACCATTCACTTGCATTGAATGTACCAACAGAGCCGAGATAAATAATAATAATAATAATAATAATAAAACCTTTCTAAAAATCTTCGTTGTGTTCTGCAGAAGAAATAAAGTCATACACATCTAGGATGTCATGAGGGTGAGTAAATGATAAGAGAATTTTCATTTTTGGGTGAACTATCCCTTTAATAAAATTGCGGAACTATTCGAAGCTGAAGCACGAGTTTCCAGACGGGCGCTTTATTCTAACGCACCTCCATGCTGTTTGTTGATGGTGACCTTCTTCAGTCTGTAACATAAGATGTACTATTATTATCACAGACTTATGTTGATATTTGTTTGATAGTAGTTTAAAGCGTTGCAGATGTTATGATCATGGCTTTAAACACAATTGGTCAGCCTTGCAAGGACTTGTTTAGGTAAGTAGTGAACTGATATCAGCTTACTAAATGACACTTTTGACTCTAGAGCGAGCTGACAATTATTTTTTCTCTCAACTAAGATATACGGTGGTTGTTCTTGCCCCTTTTGCTTAAAAAAAATATTGTATAAAGTACCACGTTTAAAATGTCGTTTTATCCCTTGAACATGCAGATGCCCCAAATTAGAATGCGATGCATTTGTCTAGCTCAAGTAATGCTTTTGATTCCTTAAATAGTTTTCTCATTACAAATGCAATAAAATAAAATGTTGTAATGTGAATTAAATGTCTACAAAATCTACTAATGCAATTGACCAACATAACACAAAACCTCAATGACACTGTTCATCTGACTTAACTCTGAATGATCTCAAACGGGTCAGATTCTGCATTGTTGCATTATTGTTGTATTACACACACTGCAGCTAGTTGAAACATCATCATTGATGCTGAACAGTGTTCTGATTGTGAGTTTCCTTTTATTGTTTTGCACAGGTGTCTTCAGGCAGTTGCCACCCACAGGTGCTTGCAAGCAACATCCAAATTTCACTCCACAGTCTCTCAGTCAAACTCCAACAGGACTTCTGTGGTCTGCTTTGGGAGGCAGAAATATGAGAGGATGTATACAGTTCTGCTCGTTAAACCTGACGGCTCTACCATCAACATAAGATATAAAGAGCCCAGAAGAATAATGATGGTTAGTGGATTACATGCTACTTTTCCTTAAGTCTGTTTACCTGTGGTACAGAGAAACTATGCCAGATCACATAATAGTTTGGTTTGTTGGGGTGGGAGATTTGGTTGGATAGTCTGTGACAGTTTTTGCTCTTTTGCCAGATGCCTGTGGATATCACCACCCTCACTGAGGAGGAGAGGAAAATCAGGCTGCGGAAAAGAGAACCAAAGAGGGGAGCTGTCAAACAGAAATTGGAGGAGTTTGAGGATGATTTCAAAGTGGATGATTACAGCAAATTCTGGAAAAAGAAATGAATGGACTGAAATCTTGTAGTTAATTACTTAGTATTTACATTGTCTCACATGTAAAAAAAAAAAAATGTGTCACCTTGCCATTAAAAAGTCTTGTTTTGTGTTTAAAGTCTTTGACTCTCTCTCTCTTTTTTTTTAAAGGAGTAGTTCACCCAAAAATGAAAATTCTTTCATCATTTACTCCCCAGATGTGTGTGACTTTCTTTATTCTGCAGAACAAAAATTAAGAGGTTTATAAGAATATCTCAGCTCTGTTGGTCCTTTCAGCGAAAGTAAATGGTGACTAAAACTTTGAAGCTCCAAAAAAACACATAAATGTAGCATGTAATTAATCCATACAACTCCAGAAGTTAAATCCATGTCTTCTGAAGTGATCTAATCGAATTTGGGTAAGAACTGACCGAAATGTAACTCCTTTTTCACTGTACATCTTGACATCATCAGTCTCCTTGGCGATCATGATTTCAAGCTCGATTACACTTCCTTGTGCTTGACACATTCGTAGAGCGCTAGATGGCACTAAGAAATGTAATTGAGTTTGAAATTATGATTGCCAAGTAGATTACTGATGTCAAGATTTACAGTGAAAAAATAGTTATATTCTGGTCTTTTCACTCCAAACCGATTAGTTCGCTTCAGAAGACAGATTAAAACACTGGAGTTGTATGGATTACTTTAATGCTACCTTTGTGTGCTTTTTGGAGCTTCAAAGTTTTGATCACCATTCACTTGCATTGTGTCGACCTACAGAGTGGAGATATTCTTCAAAAAATCTTTAATTTTAATAATTTTTTGTAAATTGTTATGTAAACATGGAAACTAGGATTTTGAGCAATACACCAGTATGCAATTTAAACATTAGTCTTCCTAAGACATGAACAGAAGTCTTATAAAATATCTTACTGCTCACAGCGTCCCCATTTGGGGACATCTGAGCATTACCTCTCGATAATGTGTAACTGATTCATTCTCAGCATTCTTTATTACTGGCTGATTAATCATTAATAAAGTCAGCACCTGTTTCAAAGTTCACACTTTTTCCCAAGGCTTTGTAGAAAATGCCAGCTTCACCTGAGCTTGTAACAGGCACCCCAGAGCCCGATGTGACAAAGAGGGTTGCTTTGGAGGTTGCTGATATTGTTGTGGTTGTGGTCTACTTTGTGTTAGTATTGGCAGTTGGAATATGGGTAAGTGATAATTTGGATCCTCTTTAACAATATTTGCATTGATCCAGCAAAATGTACTGCCCGGTCTAAATTTATATTCAATTTCTGAATTTATTGCCATGCTCTTAGTGCTGTTGCGTGCACTATATGTTTAAATGGCTAATGTTTGATCTAGAGATAGAACTGGTGTGTTTTTGATTTGTAGTCCTCAGTCAGAGCCAACAGAGGGACAGTGGGAGGATATTTCTTAGCAGGACGGTCCATGACATGGTGGCCGGTGAGTGCACATTGTAATGAAGCTGCACCAATATTTTTCCTGTACCATGGCCATCAACAGGTAGGGACAACCAGGAATGTTGTCCTGGGCCTTTTGATGAGGGGGCCTTTTATATGGTCCTGTATGGTTTTGCATACTCAGATTTTGTCATGGGCCCCAGGAAGGATCTGTCCTGTACATATTCACAAGGAAGCATCTTGATTTTCAGAGACCTTCCCTGAACTATTAGAACCAGGAAAGGGAAATAACTACAGTAAATCACTGCAAAGTCCTAAAAGGCTTTCTTTCATAGTAACACGTTTTGTGATCAAATATACATATATATATATATATATATATATATATATATATATATATATATATATATATATATATATATATATATATATACATATAACATACACAAATAACTACTATCCATTAAGTTGCATTTTGGTGTGAGGGCAGGGCTTATTGATTAAGATTTATCATAGTTTACCTTTAGTTAGGAGAGTGTTTTCACAGTATGTCTCTATTGTGCTGTGTTTCAACAGATTGGTGCCTCTTTGATGTCCAGTAATGTAGGAAGTGGTCTGTTCATTGGATTAGCAGGAACTGGGGCTGCAGGTGGACTCTCAGTCGGGGCATTTGAGTGGAATGTACTTCAGACAAATCAGTCCTTATACTACAAGATTTGAGTGTTGCCACAGAAATGACTAATTTCACTTGTGAGAATGACCATGTTTACATGCACATGAAAATTCAGATTAATGTGGAATAGAGTCATATACTGTTTGTATCCAACACAATATTCGTGTGTGTTGTTGTCAAGGACAAGAATGAGTTGATTAAATGAATTACTAAAAATGAACTGAAATAATGGCAAGATCGAGCATCTCTAGTATTTCCACACTAAAATTGCATGAAAAGAATGAGTATGCCATAGTATATTCTGATTATGCTGATTACAGGAATATTCCAAAACTGTGAAGCATGTGAACAACTTTTTCAGAATAAAAAGGCTTAATCACAATATGGACCTTAATCGGAGCATGATGTGCATGGAAAAGTGGTCATTGTAGAGGTAGGCTGATCAAATGACAAAACAAAACAGCTTGTCATTAAACATGTATGATAATCTGTAGGCAGCATGGGTCCTCATTGCCTTGGGCTGGATTTTTGTGCCTGTGTATATTTCTGCTGGTGTGGTCACAATGCCCGAATATCTGAGGAAGAGGTTTGGAGGTCAGCGCATCAGAATCTACATGAGTGTACTGTCTCTCATCCTCTACATCTTCACCAAGATATCAGTAAGAGTCCTTGTTTAATAAATGTGAAAGACTGAAAAGATAAATTAAAGGGTTAGTTCACCCAACAATGAAAACTGTGTAAGACTTTCTTTAATCTGCTGAACACGTGAAGATTTTTGGAAGAATATTTCAGCTCTGTAGGTCCATACAATGCAAGTGAATGGGTGCCAAAAATTGGAAGCTCCAAAATTCACATCAGGGCAACATTAAAGTACTTCAGACGACTCCAGTGGTTAAATGTATATCTTCAAAAGCGATATGATTGGTGTGGGTGAGAAACAGATCAATATTTACGTTTTTTTTTTTCTTTTTTTATAAATTCTCCTCCTTGCTCGGTCAATCTCTTCTTCTGTTTTTTGGTGATTCGCATTCTTCGTGCATATCGCCCCCTACTTGGCAGGGAGGAGGATGTATGATAAAAAATGACTTTTATGTGGATTTTGGAGCTTTTTGGAGGGTGAGTAAATCATGACCGAATTTTCATTTTTGGGTGAACTATTCTTTTTAACAACAAAAATACATTTTACTATTAGGCTGTTATGATTATTATTAGTAGTAGTAGTCGTATTAAATGTGCAGTTAATATACATTATTAATTAGTATTTTTATTAACAATATTTTAAGCATGCGTTAACATGTTACCTAGGAACCTGTGACCTATACTATTATGTTATTTGGTATAATATTATACTATTACTATTATAGTTGTGGTGCATTGTTATTTATTGTTTAAGCTATTGTGCAATAATACTGTACACCAGGGCCATTTCAGACCATTCTGGCTCCCTAGGCGAGATCCCTATTGGTGCCCCCATCGGGGGAGGGGGGTATGGCAGAGGCCTCCTCTTTGGCGCCCTCCCAGCCGGTGGTGCCCTAGGCGACTGCCTAGTTCGCCTATGCCTAGAAACGGCCCTGCTGTACACTATACAGCAGTGGTTGTCAACTGGTTTTGCTTCAGGATCACAATTTAACATCGCACATCAAGTAGTGACCCAGTGTCAAAATTGTACAAAAGTAAACAAAAATGTCTTTGAAATCAACTGACCATGAAATGCATATAGGGCCAATAATGCAAATGGTTAACGTGATATAAGCTGAAAAGAAAAACATGTAATTTACCAGCTTAACTCAAGAAATAAACACTAAGCTAAATATTGTACAGTACAGTATCTGTTTTGACCATTTTACCAAGCGCCAGGTAAATTTGTGCCAAAATGCCATAGATTTTGATCAGATACACAGCTTTTTACATCAACAACAAAAGGTATGGGAAGTGTTTTCTCCCTTTTAAAAGTTGAAAAGCCTGTTAAGTTTGCTATCCTTACTGTTTATGATTATATGGTTATTTAGCTTTTCTTTTCTTCTTTTTTCTTTTGCTGCTGTCCGCAACCTAATAGAACAGACCTGTGACCCATTTTTAGGTCATAAATCACCAGTAGAGAAGCACTGCTTTACAGTACAGTCACAACACAATAAGGTTAATCAACAAGGAAATAGAGCCATTCAGCATAATGTTTATCATAACCATTGGCTGTGTTCTTTGCAGTCAGACATTTTTTCAGGGGCCCTGTTTATCCAAGTGTCCCTTGGATGGGACCTGTATCTGTCCACTGTCATGCTGCTAGCCGTCACTGCACTCTATACTATAGCTGGTAATAAAATAATGTATTATATTGATAATTGAGATAACTTATCTAAATGTGATTCTAAAGAAATGTTTGCTGGCTTGTTTCATGTAGGTGGGCTGACAGCAGTAATCTACACTGATGCCTTACAGACTGTCATCATGGTAATAGGGGCATTTGTCCTCATGTTCATAGGTATAGATCTCTTGTCTATAATAAGTTATTCTTTAGATTGAGAGAAGTTATCATTTACTCACCCTAATGTTGTTCCAAGCCCACATGAAATGATGGTAGACAAAATATTAGCCTTAATCTCCATTCATTCATTTATTTATTTATTTTTTGCCATACAATGAAAGTGAATGGTGACTAAGACTGAACATTCTGCCTTCTCCTTTAGTGCTCCATGCAATAAAGAATGTCACAGTTTTGGAACAATATTAGGGTGAGTAAATGATGACAGAAATTGAATTTTGGTGTAAACTAACCCTTTAAGTGTGGTATCTGCATTTACAATTAATTTCACCCCGGCAGCATTTGACAAAGTGGGATGGTACGAGGGTTTGCTGGTTCAGTATGAGAAAGCTATACCTGCTCTCACGGTTCCTAACACCACGTGTCACCTTCCTCGGGCCGATGCCTTTCATATTTTTAGAGATCCGCTGACAGGAGACCTTCCCTGGCCCGGCCTTATCTTTGGGCTCACGGTTCTGGCCACATGGGTGTGGTGCACAGACCAGGTGAAATACAAAATGATGCCCTGTGAATTTAGATTAGATTTGAGTATTTGAGCATTGCCTTAACAATTTTAAGTAACAAAAATGAATAGGCATTTTAAAATTCACACTTTCAAAACAGTTTTTACAGCAAGTAATTAAACGCATTTCCTTTTTTAAGGTGATAGTGCAAAGGTCCCTGTCTGCCAAAAACTTGTCCCATGCTAAAGGTGGTTCGGTACTCGGTGGTTACCTCAAGGTGCTGCCTATGTTCTTCATTGTTATGCCAGGGATGATCAGCAGAGCACTCTACCCAGGTAAAAAAAATTTTTTAAATAGAAGCTTTCTTTCTTCACACTTATATGTATTAATGAATGGGTGTTTAAGCAATTTCATTGGACAATCCACACTGTTGATTTAATTTGGTCCTGCTCAAATCTTAATGTTTGCTAAATCTCATTCTTCATGGTAAATATTGTGATGGTGATTGTTTATTTTCTAGATGAGGTGGGCTGTGTGGATCCTGACGAGTGCCTGAACATCTGTGGGGCCAGTGTAGGCTGTTCTAACATTGCCTACCCAAAGTTAGTTGTGGAACTTATGCCAGTAGGTATGTCAACCTTGTGTGTGCTTATCAGAAGAATAATTAAATACAATGGGGTCCAAAAGTTTGAGAGCACATTGAAAATCTGGATACAGATTAATCAAAATGTATTTTACTGAAATAAACAGAAGGTTTAAGCATTTTGAAACATTTAATACAAAAAAGTTATGATGTAAAATTACATATTAAGCTTCTGCACTATTTCTAGGTCACTAAGCAAATGTAAGCAAATTTGTGACTGGTCATGTTTAATCCTTTGTATTAAAGGTCAGACTTCCTTGTTTCCATTGAAACACATTAGATGCTATTTAGAACATTCTCAAATTGTGCTGGTAACATGGATCATTGGGTTTTCACAAACTTGTGAAGTCCATGCCAGCTCGAGTGCATGCTGTCATTAAAGCAAAAGGAGGGATATACCAAATACTTAGATAATCTGAAATTCATGTTAGTTTTTAAATTCAACTTTTCACTTACACAGTGTGTGTATGTGTGTGTGTGTGTGTATATATATATATATATATATATATATATATATATATATATATTAAATGCAAAATAAAAGCATTTTTACTTGTGTTCTCAGACTTTTGGAAACACTGAAAGCAGAGAGCTTTTTTTGATTGGCTACGTTTTCTGATTGACTAAAAAGGTCAATTCTTGTTTGCTGTTCAGAGTCTAATAAGGTTATCAGAAACAGGTGTGATTTATCTGGACACAATGATATCAGTCAGGTAGTAGAGAAATGTTATGCACGTTAAAAAAAAAAAAAAAAAAAAAAGACTTTCGGCACACATAAGGCATAAATCACAACGGTGTGCTTGCGTGTCTCCCATGGAGACAACTGAGTCATAGAAGAGTCAGAGGACATCCGTGAAATGATTTACAAAAGAGAACAAAATAAAGGCCTCTAATATTAATTAGGTCCTGCATATGTACACTACCGGTCAAAAGTTTTGAAACACTTGACTGAAATGTTTCTCATGATCTTAAATATCTTTTGATCTGAAGGCGTATGCTTAAATGTTTGAAATTAGTTTTGTAGACAAAAATATAATTGTGCCACCATATTCATTTATTTCATTATAAAACTAACATTTAATTAAAAAAAAATTTTTTTTTGAAATTGATGACTTGGACCAAATAATAAAGAAAAGCAGCCAATAAGTGCCCAACATAGATGGAAACTCCTTCAGTACTGTTTAAAAAGCATCCCAGGGTGATACCTCAAGAATTTGGTTGAGAAAATGTCAAGAGTACATGTCTGCAAATTCTAGGCAAAGGGTGACTACTTTGAAGATGCTAAAATATAACACAGTTTTGATTTATTTTGGATTTTAATCACAACATAATTCCCATAGTTCAATTTATGTTATTCCATAGTTTTGATGACTTTACTATTATTCTAAAATGTGAAGAAAAAAAAATTATAATAAAGAATGAGTAAGTGTTTCAAAACTTTTGACCGGTAGTGTATATATACTGTATATAATTTTATCCATGTTGCTTAGGCGCATAGGCTGAAAAAAATCAAATACAAGGGAGAAACAATATACAGTACTTTATTATTATTCAGAAGGATTATTTATTCAGTGCGACTTTGCACTTTTTGATCTCTTGAAAGAAATCTTAAATAATCTTTTCTTTTTTTATGGACATAGTGTGTAAGCATTTTCCTTCCTTGCACTTCTTTTAAATGATTTGATAAATTATGAATTACATTTCCCAAGATGAATAATATGTAATATGTACATTTTTAAAGTAGACATATAATGCAGCTGCAATTAATGTATGCATAAGTTAGCAATACTGTATATTGACTGCAATACAACATCTTCTATTAATATTCCTTATTTCTTCTAATGCTAACCCATTCTCTTCCTCACTGTTCTGTAATTGTGTTTTAGGTTTGAGAGGTCTGATGATCGCTGTAATGATGGCAGCGCTCATGTCCTCGCTAACTTCTGTATTCAACAGTAGCAGCACTCTGTTCACCATGGACATATGGCAACGCATCCGGCCTCGGGCTTCTGAGAGAGAACTCATGGTGGTGGGCAGGTTGTATCTGATAATTGCTTTGTGAAAAAACAGGCTTTGAAACACTTTCATTTTGTACATATTTCTTTTCAAACAATTCAAATGTATTATGTGATTTTATTGCTCATTTTATGCCTTAAATTAATTTTTAAAACCATAGTTCTCTAGTCTTGTTTCTGAGTCAATTCTACTGCAGTTAAATACAGAAATGTGTATCTGAAATGTTCCATCATTCTATGCATGCTACAAACTAATTTAACAAAAGTGGAACTGGTTTACCTGCAATCCCTCCATGCTGTTAACCACACCAGGTGGTTTAACCACTCCAGGTGGTTTAGTTGACCTGATTTGGGATGTTAAAGGCATAACAAATGTAACAGAGTGCAAATCAAACAGGACATTTAAGCTGATTTAATATGCAAACTGTTTGTGAAGATCATAAACAGTTTTAGCACTGCGTTGTGCTCATTATTGCAAACAACTTTTGTGTTCCCAGTCAAAAATGACAAGCCCACTAAAATTGTTTATAAATCTCTCAGTATGTATCCCAAATATTGCACTAGACCTTTTTGTCAACTTCTTTTCTAGTAATTATGACAGATTTTGTACTTCTTTATGGAACTTTTCTTTTTTATATTTTTTTATTGATAGTGGGCCACATTAAACTGAGCTTATACCGGCCCAGTGGGGGGCACTCCTTGCAGAAAAAAAAACTAATAGGCATGTAATAAATTAATAACCACTAATTTGATCTACACAAACTCTGGACTTTACAATGCATATAGCTGATCCAACCAATTCTTAAATACTGCTTTTTAATTTGCTGAAAAATTAGAACTTTTCCATTCTCATAATTTGTAAATTTGTAACAACAACAATTATATTCAGAATTGATCAAAAAAAAAAAAAAAAAAAAAGATCAGACAACTGTGTGTTATGAATTGTTGAATCCAGTAGAATCCAGTGAGCAAATTTGTTTCACTCAGATACCAAACTACAGTGAGTATTAATGTATGGAATCCATACAGATACACATGAATATAATAAACTTTTTGTCTTTTTGTCATGTTTTTACTTATTACTTGAAATATATACATAACATAGAAAATTACATATTGTAACTTACAGCATATGATCCTGATTTAAACGAGCCCAAGCACAATGTCATATGATATCTTGAAATATTCCTCAGAGTGTACATGGAAAGACGATACACAAGAGGGCGCTCAACACCGTTGTGTGTTTGTGTATGTGTGTGCATGTCCGAGGACATTGAGTGTGCAAGCACACGTGTGCATCTAATGGATGGACATGTTTTTTGTAATCACCATTCCAAGCTCAACTCAAAAAAATTGTCCTGTTCCGAAATATAAACTTTTATTTCACTGAACAGCCATGGCAGGATATAAGGCTGATTTATTTTTTGGCGTTTGTTTATGCCTACAGGGTGTTCATTTTATTGCTAGTGGCCCTGAGCATTGTGTGGATTCCAATCATTCAAACAGCCAATAGTGGACAGCTGTTCGATTACATCCAGGCCATCACTAGCTACCTGGCACCTCCAATTACCACAGTGTTCATTATGGCCATCTTCTGGGGACGGGTAAATGAACAGGTGTGTCAGCATTTATCACTGAATTAATGAGCTTAGATCACTTAACTCTGGTTTGTGCCCATGCAATGACTTAAAAGTTGAATTATCTATACATTTTGATGGATTTCTCTAAAGAATTTTTCTGCTAAAACCCACAGGGAGCTTTTTGGGGTCTGATGGTTGGACTAGTGGTGGGCACAGTAAGGATGGTAATGGAATTTGTGTATGGCACCCCATCATGTGGAGAGAAGGACCTGCGTCCTGCTCTATTGAAAGATGTGCATTACCTGTATTTTGCTCTTATACTACTTGGACTGACAGCTGTCATCATCACAGCTATCAGCCTCTGCACTGCTCCAATTCCAGAGCAACATGTAAGAAAGAACTGCCACACACACACACACACACACACACACACACACACACACACACACACACACACACACACACACACACATACACACATGTTTGTTTCATTATATTAATGAGGACATCAACATCTCATAGATGCAATGGTAATATTATTTTCAGTACCATTACCCAGCCCTTGCCATAAACCTAACCCTTACAGAAAACTGTTAAAGGAAAATTCCAGGTTCAATACAAGTTAAGCTCAGTCGACAGCATATGTAGCATAAAGTTGATTACCACAAAAATTAATTTCGACTTGTCCCTCCTTTTCTTTATAAAAGCAAATAGCACTTACGATGGAAGTGATTGGGGCCAATCCATAAACATTAAAATACTCAATGTTTCAAAAGTATAGCCACAAGATGTAATTTTAGTGTGATAAAATCACTTACTAACGTTTTCTGTCCAAATTTACAACTTCGTTGCCAAGATGATGTAACCCTGTAATCTCGCAAAAACAATGATTTAAACAACTTTGCAGCTCAAATAATACACACGTTTTAACGGAAAGATGTAAGTGCTTTTATTAAATCATAAGCTTCACATTTCTTCCCTTAAACCCTCTAAAAATTGTCCCCATTCACTTCCATTGTAGTGCCTCACTGTTACCTTGATTTCTACTACTAATATACCATCTCTATCTCAACACAGCTTGTTCGTCTGACCTGGTGGACTAGACACAGCAAGGAGGAGCGTGTTGAGCTGGAAGACCCCTGGGCCAGAGAGTCCAAACCCAATAGTACTGAGCCCAGCACTACAGAATCAGAGGAGTCAGCTGAGGACACTCCTGCATGGTGGAAGCGTGCTGGAATGTGGCTCTGTGGCCTCTCCCGTGTAGCAACACCAGTGATGAGTGAGGAGGAACAGCAGGCTCTGGAAAAGAAACTCACCAGTATTGAGGAACACCACACCTGGAAGACTGTCTGTAATGTCAATGCCCTTATTTTACTCACTGTCAATGTCTTCCTTTGGGGGTACTTTGCTTGAATGTGCAATATAGTTCTGAATGCCAGATTTGTTTTGTTTAAAAAAAAAAAACCTATGAAATGGCTTGACAAACACAGTTTTCTTTCCTGTAATGATGGAAATTATTTCTTATTGAAACAGAAGATGGGGTGGGACACATTGAAGGGCTCTTTATGAAAATTAAGAAAAAAAGCAATAGAAAAAAATGTAAATTTTTTTTTTAACAAATTAAGTTACAACTGTAAACCATTTTCTGCTTGAAATAGCTAGTCAGAGGCAAGGGGGAGGGACATTCACATTTATTGGGCAGAAATTTGGATATGCCCATGAGTGCAAGAAGAGTCATCTATAGTTTTGGTTTATTTCCTTTGAAGAGAGAACAACTATAAATTGTAAAAGCATATATCTGCTAAAAGTTAATTATATACAGTAGGCCTATATAACCAATATAAATGGACTAAAAGCCAGTTTATTCCATTGGGTCTTTTAGAGTTTACCAGTCTTGAGGGGGGAAAACACACCTGGATTAATGTTTTTATTGTGCTTACTGACTGTCATTGTCTTTCTTTGGGGTAACTTTGCTTGAATGTTCAATAAAATTTTTAATCACACATTTTTTTTTATTTTGGTGACTTAATTTAATTAACTTTCTTTGACACAAGCTCTGAGCCCATTTTGTCCATTTTATTAAACTCACTTCAAGTAAGATTGGCCTATATTACGGTGGCCCAGAAGTGCACATCACAACAAAATTAGCAAAGCAAATAAAATCTGAAAGCACAATGTAAATAAACCACAGCACAAATAAATTAAATCACAACACAGCCAAATAAAGCCATAACACATCGAAAAAGCCACAGCACAAACATCTTAAGCCAAAAAAGCTGTGTCATGATGACAAAGCACTGAAAAGGTAAGACGTCTCTTAATAACTCTTCCAGATCCACTTTGGACTGATCCGTGCCAGGATTTTCAGGGCAACCCATCTATATTCTCATTGTGGGCGAACAGCTCTGCTCTCACCTCCTCTCTACTAGAATGAACTACAAGTGCGAAGTCATACTACACTGCTTAGTGTATTACATAGAGAGGGAGAGGGAAACACTGTCCCCGAGGGCATTTTACGGTTAACAGTTACATATAGACATCACTTATTTTCAGTTACGGGGCAATGGAGTCTCATGTAAACGCGAAACGGCTTTTTAATCACGCGCAAACCCTGAAGCTTCACACGGGGAATTTAGTGAGCCGCAGTCGACTTAAGAAGAAATGTCCGTCTTCGCCTAGTGAGGAGGTAAATGACATGGGGTTGCTGTGTTCATTGTTCGTTTTGGTCAACCTTGACACCACGGCTCTGACGGGTTTTCCAGAGTGATTTTGTTCGGTGACTGTGTTTAGCCCTTATTTATATTTATACGGTCGTCGTTAGTGTTGTTCATCTTAGAGAATCGGCTCCTTCGAATGAGCCAGTGTTGAAAAAGCGAGTCGTCAATCAATTTTACACGTTGTTTTTCCACGTTGTAGTTATTTTGTAGTAATATTTGTTTACACACTGCTGTTATCTTTATATTCACTAAATTAGGTATATAAAAATGTAAAAAAAAATAATATTTTTTTTGTTTTTGTTTAATTTTGTGTACCAGTTGTATCTGCGCGGAAATAGTAGATTGTGTGAAATGTTGCTGTTTTATGGTTCCAGTATATCACCCACCTTACAATGTTCTACCTTGCGATCTAGTGATTAACGAACCGTTTCGACCGAATCGTTAAAAACAACCAGTTCACAAGAAGGAGAGGATTAGCTGTTTTTTTCAAACATGTGTAAAGATCTCAGATTTTAACCAGTGAAGTTCTTGATGCAAAAAACTTCATAAAGACTGCACATTCTTATTTTCTTCAATTAAAAACAAAGTAATGGTCAAATCTCAGCAGACAGTTCTGCAGTTGTTTGATAATAAAATGTATTTTCTCGAATATAGTGAAATTATTAAGGAATACATATTGGCAAGATTTAAGTTTTAGAATATTTGGGTTGTATCCTGTCTATTAACATGGTTTTTTATTTTATTTAATTTTTTTAATGTTTCCTGATTCAATCCCCAGCTTCAAGACTGCATCCAAGGCACGCTGAGCGAGTGGTTTGCCTCAATCCCATCAACTCTTGACTGTGTAAGCTTTTTAATGATATTCAATATGAAAGTGAAAGGAAAAAAGTAAGCATGAAAAAACGTATAAACTAAAGAAATGCCACCCCAACTAGAAAGTCCTGAAAATATGGCTGCTGTTTTTAAATGATTGGGATGGAGTCAATATTTGTTGCTCTTTTAAATGCAA
The DNA here is from genome assembly GCF_019703515.2 of Myxocyprinus asiaticus. NCBI lineage: Eukaryota > Metazoa > Chordata > Actinopteri > Cypriniformes > Catostomidae > Myxocyprinus > Myxocyprinus asiaticus. The sequence continues at coordinate 34,079,604 of NC_059376.1, read as the reverse complement.
GAGAGAAAAATTTTACATTTTGTAATTTACAATTTTTACAAAATGAAAATTCTCTCATAATTGAATCACCCTCATGCAATCCCAGATCTTGACTTACTTACTTCTGCAGAACACAAATGAAGATTTTTAGAAGAATATCTCAGCTCTGTGGGTCCATACAATGTAAGTGAACGTTGGACAGAACTTTGAACTGCAAAAAAGCACTTAAAGGCAGCATAAAAGTAATCCATAAGACTCCAGTGGTTGGATCCATGTCTTCAGAAATTATATAATAGGTGTGGGTGAGGAACAGATCAAGTTTAAGTTCTGTTTTTTAGTATAAATCTCCACTTACTTTCACATTCTTCTTTTGTTTTTGTTTTCATCTACTGGTCAGGGGGTAGGATTTATAGTAAAAAAAGGACTTGAATATTGAATATCTGTTTCTCACCCACACCTATAATGTTGTTTCAGAAGATATGGATTTAGCTGCTGGAGTCATATGGATTACTTTTATGCTGCCTTTATGTCCTTTCTGGAGCTTCAAAGTTCTAGCCACCATTCAATGCAAGTGAATGGACCAACAGAGCTGAGATATCCTTCTAAAATCTTTGTGTTCAGCAGAAGAAAGGAAGAAATGCATATCTGGGATGGCATGAGGGTGATTTAAAAGATTAATTTTAGCTTTTCCTCCACAAGATAGTTGTTTAAATCAGACTCCCTGAACATAAACTTCTTACCGCTGTGTGCATTGTGGTATAGTGACACGGTTGTCTGTCAACAACAACATCAAAGCATAGGAACTGAGATGAAAAGACAGTTGTTATGGTGATCATTCATGGCATATTGGCCTCTCTTTGAGGCTGGTGTGCCTCTGCTCATCTTATTTTGCCATTGTCAGCAAATCTGTCCCTGTCAGCACATCGAGTAGAGATTAAAGGTCTTAATTTACAATAGGTCAGGCTTATTGATGCATTCTTCCCATGCAGTCCATTAACAAGGTGTCACATGCAAAGTAAAGTGACTGGGGAACTTCATAGACACCAAATTAACAATTATGTAAACGTAATGCATTATCCATTATCTTTATCACCAGATACTTTTTGTGATACCATGGTTGTGCAATTTAGTTACCACTTTTGTACGATAACCTCAGTTTCTTCCTCAGGAGCTTCCCTGTGTTTTGGACTGCACCATTCCAGAAAACACAGAGGCCATTACTCCAGAGGAGAGAGATGAATTGAAAGTGTCTGGTGAGGGTTACTGATACTTTTGCATAAATCTGTTGCAGTGTCTATTGCAGTGTTTTAAAATTGGTTTATTTGTCTTTACAGTCAAGCTTTTTCTCTCTGAGTCAGACCCCTCATCTATCAGAAATGCTGTAGATATGGGTAAGTCCTACTTAATATGATTGACATGTTTAAGATTATGGCTGTAATACAGTGGGCAATGTGCTGGCAGAATCTGTGCACGCAGAACTCGGCAGAAAACGCAGCAGATTTCCGCAGAATTGTGATGACTCATTCCAAAAAGTTTCATGATACTTTCAGCTACCAATAATAGTGTAGTACTCTCAGCTTCATTTAAAGGGGACCTATTATGCAAAATTCAATTTTACATGGTGTTTGAACATAAATGTGAGTCGGCAGTGTGTGTACACAACCACCCTACAATGTTAAAAGTCCACCCACTCCTCTTTCTTCTATTTCTATTAATCTAAAATAGTGTCTCAGAATGATCGGTTTTCATTTCTGCTCTAAAATGAGGTCGCTTTAGAGCAGGCCACGCCCACGACTGGTGACGGACTCCACCCTATTATCATAGATCCACCCCCGAGTGATCTACACACAGTCCGCCATTTTTTTCCACTTTGGAGCAACTACGGTGAGAAGAATAATGTCTCAGCTTCATAAGCGTCATACGTGTTCTGTTGTTGGCTGTAAAAGTGAACATAAGATTCTTCATGTACTCCCGGCATCAGAGCCACTGAAAACGCAGTGGACAAGTTTTGTTTTTGAAGCAAATGTGCCCCAAAACATACCAAAATTCGTGTATGTTTGTGCAAATCATTTTACACTGGACTACCTTGTGAATGAGGATCAATATTGTGAAGGTTGCATGGGAAAGGACGAGTCAGGAAGCTCAGACACCGTCAAAGTAAGGCTTTTATTTTCTGCCCTCTGCACAGCCTGTACACTCTCTAGTGTTTTCCTGGGTTCACTCAGATAGCTTCACCAATAACAAAAACTCTCCATAAACATCTTAAAAGACATGCAGCTTTTTGACATTCAGGACACACGCCAACACTGGACTGACGTGTCATTCTCTCTCTGCTTCTGACGGTGCTGCTCTCCCCACCTCACTGGAATTAGAGACAGGTGTTAGACATAATTTAGCTCCGGTGTAAGCGCCCATACCGCTTTCTCTCTCTCCGGACAGGCGCATGACCACGCCCCTGCTGCCACAAATATAAAGCAGGATTTTCCAAATATTTGATTCTCAAGCATGGATCAGTACCAACTGTTCGTGTTGCAGCTTTAGTGTCGCACTTTATATTTTTTACTGTTTGCAAATCGCCTTTCCGAATGTGCTTGTTAGCTGATTCCACGGCTAATGCAGCTAAGGTTACCATTGTCTCTGATTGTATTCACGGAGAACAGAGCTGTGTCGTTATTTTTACGCTTACTGTCTCTATGCTTACTGCCTAACCCCCCCCAGAAAAGGCAAAAAAAAGGTCTGCAGATTCCATCTGGGACTATTTGCGTCATATACTGTGAGCATGGGGCAGAACAATTCCTGGTTACCATAGTTACCCATTTATTTCTATACACCTTTTTCCTGAACGCGGAAGTGTTCCATAATGGCTGTTTTCAATTTCTGGTCTCCACTGTTTTCACTCACATCAGCGCATGTTCTTTGTGGATAATGTGATGTTTAGAGTACTACATTTGTAAAAATGGTCAAAAAAGCATGTGGCTCCATAGTGCCAATACTTTAGAATCACGTTTTTTGACAGTGCCTCACCTGAGTGGGTAGATGACATTAAGTGATAAATCCAAGGTTAGTTGTGTTGATATCATTAAATACTTTTGAGTTATGACAGCCAACAACTGCATAAGTTGAGCCTGAAATATATTTTTACTCCAACTTACACTTAAAGGGATACACTTAAAGTTTCCCCAAAAATGAAAATTCTCATTATATAATCACCCTCATGATATCCCAGGTGTGTATGACTTTCTTTCTTCACCATAATACATATGAAGAAAAATAGAAAAATATCTTGGCTCAGTTGGTCCTTAAAATGCAAGTGAATGGCGATTTCTCTTTTGAAGCTCCAAAAATCACAGACAGTCAGAATAAACGTCATCCATATGACACCAACTGTTAAATTAATGTCTTCTAAAGCAACTATAATCCAACACTTCACGAGAGGGTGGAGTCCAAGCGTTCTTTCGTGTGACGTATTCGTGTTGCCATGGATACAGATGTAATCTCACGTTCTCCACTCGGTTGAGACATCCAGAATGAGCACACAAAATCACCATTGTGAGTAAAGAAATGGATCAATACCGATATAAACCAAAACCAACCAAGATACTGTACAGCGTTCCTCCTCCTCACTTGTAAACAGTGCTGCTCTTCCGACTGTGATTTACTTAAATCAGTTCTCGTCAATGTTTCAAATGCCAATTAGATTACGTCAAACGCGCGTACTGCTGCTCACCGGAAGCATGATTTACAGTTAAAGTACTTAAATATGTATCTTTTTCACACCAAAAGCGATCGTATTGCTTTAGAAGACATTAATTTAACAGCTGGTGTCGTATCGATGACGTTTATGCTGACTGTGATTTTTGGAGCTTCAAAAGAGAAATCTCCATGCACTTGCATTTTAAGGACTACTATTTTTCTATTTTTCTTCAAATGTGTTCTGGTGAAGAAAGAAAGTTACACACAACTGGGATATCATGAGGGCGAGTAATGAGAGAATTTTCATTTTTGGGTGAACTGTCCCTTTAAATGATTGCTGTTCTCTGTCTGGATAGCTCTTTTTGGAAGTTTTTACATTGCTTCTTGAGAGAAAACCGGCAATTAGAGTCATCATGACGCCGCCCAGTGGTTGCTCAGGAAAACTGTGGATAGAGAGAATAAAGCAACAACAACAAAAAAATAATCCAGCACTAGCCAAATTGAATAAAAAAAGCTAAAAGATGTTAAGATATGCATGTGAAATGACAAGATACAGGATAGTTCTGGAAGTTTAGTAATTAGTCTTTTGGACAAATGTAATGTTTTTCAACTTATTTGTATGTGAGTGTTAATTTCTGATCTGTGGTAAATAATGTTGTTTCCTCTCACATGTGTTATTCAGCTTGTCTATCGTTAGGTGTGTCTCAGCTGGACTCGGTGATCATTGCCCCACCTTCACTCCCTGAGGGCGAGGCTCAGACGCTGGCCCATCTGCAGCCGCTGTGGGAAGAGCTGGAGGGTCTCGTGCATAGCCAGAAAATCGCTGCCATTGGCACTTCAGACTTGGACAAAACCCTTCTGGAGCAGCTCTATAACTGGGCTCAGGTCTGTTTAGACACACTTTACTTTTTTCTAATATTAATAAAGTCATTAGATCTATAAAAGAACATAAGTATGGCTATTATATGTAGTGACTTAAAAAAAGAAATGACAACTATATTATATTTTGGCTTCTTCGAAATAGCCACCCAACGAATTAATTCAAAATATATAAATAAACAAATTATTTTTAGTTGTATATTATTTATTTATTATAAATAAATTTGTTTACTTCTAGTAATTTAAATAAATTTATACTGATTTTAAGCATTTAAAGCTGAAGTGTATATGTTCTGCATCACTAGTGCCACCAAACAAAATTTCAAAACTAAACAGCCTTCCAAATATGCAATACTGCTGAATACCCCTTCTGTTGATCGAACAAACAGAAAGTCCCGCCCCCAACTCACACCATTGGTTGAGTCAATGTTGTTGTGTTGAGCTGGACAGACCACTCAAAACAATTGTATAGCACCACAGAGACAGTGTTTACAGTTTTCGACTTATACAGTTGAAGTCAGAAGTTTACATACACTTAGGTTGAAGTCATTAAAAAAAATGGTAACCACTCCACAGGTTTTATATTAGCAAACTATAGTTTTGGCAAGTCGTTTAGGACATCTACAGACAGATTGTTTCACTTTTAATTGACTGTATCACAATTCCAGGGGGTCAGAAGTTTACATTCACTAAGTTAACTGTGCCTTTAAGCAGCTTGGAAAATTCCAGAAAATGATGTCAAGCATTTAGACAATTAGCCAATTAGCTTCTGACAGGCTAATTAGAGTCAATTGTAGGTGTACGTGTGGATGTATTTTAAGACCTACCTTCAAACTCAGTGCCTCTTTGCTTGACATCATGGGAAAATCAAAAGAAATCAGCCAAGACCTCAGAAAAAAAATTGGTGACCTCCACAAGTGTGGTTCATCATTGGGAGCAATTTCCAGATGCCTGAAGGTACCACGTTCATCTGTACAAACAATAGTACGCAAGTATAAACACCATGGGACCACGCAGCCATCACACCACTCAGGAAGGAGACACATTCTGTCTCTTAGAGATGTAGTTGTTTGGTACGAAAAGTGCAAATGAATCCCAGAACAACAGCAAAGGACCTTGTGAAGATGCTGGAGGAAGCAGGTAGACAAGTATCTATATCCACAGTAAAATGACTCCTATATTGAAATAACTTGAGGCTGCTCAGCAAGGAAGAAGCCACTGCTCCAAAACCACCATAAAAAAGCCAGACTACAGTTTGCAAGTACACATGGGGACAAAGATCTTACTTTTTGGAGAAATTTCCTGATGAAACAAAAATGTAACTGTTTGGCCATAATGACCATCATTATGTTTGGAGGAAAAAGGGTGAGCTTGCAAGCAGAAGAACACCATCCCAACCGTGAAGCATGGCAGCATCATGATGTGGGGGTGCTTTGCTGCAAGAGGGACTGGTGCACTTCACAAAATAGATGGCATCATGAGAAAGGAAAATTATGTGGATATATTGAAGCAACATCTCAAAACATCAGCCAGGAAGTTAAAACTCGGTCATAAATGGGTCTTCCAAATGGACAATGACCCCAAGCATACCTCCAAAGTTGTGGCAAAATGGCTTAAGGACAACAAAGTCAAGGTGTTGAAGTGGCTATCACAAAGCCCTGACATCAATCCGATAGACAATTTGTGGGCAGAACTGAAAAAGCGTGTGCGAGCAAGGAGGCCTAAAAACCTGACTCAGTTACACCAGTTCTGTCTGGAGGAATGGGCCAAAATTCCAGCAACTTATTGTGAGAAGTTTGTGGAAGGCTACCCAGAAAGTTTGACCCAAATTAAACAATTGAAAGGCAATGCTACCAAATACTAACAAAGTGTATGTAAACTTCTGACCCACTGGGAATGTAATGAAAGAAATAAAAGCTTAAATAAATCATTCTCTCTACTATTATTCTGACATTTCACATTCTTAAAATAAAGAAGTGATCCTAACTGACCTAAGACATGGAAGGTTTTCTACGATTAAATGTCAGGAATTGTGAAAAACTGAGTTTAAATGTATTTGGTTAAGGTATATGTAAACTTCTGACTTCAACTGTACTTATAGTTGGCTTACTTAAAGTTGCCTCTGCATACTAAGCTGGGTTAGCAGAAAGTATTTTAAGTAGGGCTGTGAATCGATTAACTAATTAATCGCACTGTTTTATGAGATTAAACGCTATTAAATAATGGTACATGATACATTACAGCAAACATAAAAAAAAAATCTTCATAAATATATTTACTTTATATTTTCTCTGCAAAAAATTAAGTCATCATTTATTTTAATTATTTAAATATGTACCGTAGTGGCCAAAAGTGATGTCTGGAGGGGATATTTGCACAATATTTGCTTTTAATGACAATACAGTTCAATTAAACCATCAAAATATGAGGAGTATGTAATATTGGGAAGAAGAAAACACAAGTTGTTTAAGGTATTTAATTGACAAAATTATTTGGCAAAAAAGGCAAACTACATCATATAATGGAATATGGGTTTATTCTAATATGCAAAAAATGCATAGAACAAAAAGCTCACAGGAAATAAAGCATACATTGACTGCAATGTAATAATTTATTAATATTTTGTTGGTCCTCCCATGTTTTTAATTACAGCAGCCATTCTCCTGAGCATTGACTCAATAAGCTTTGTGCATGTGTTGTGCGTAATTTTTTGCCAAGCCTCCTTAAATTCTTTCCAAAGCTGAGCTTCATTGGAAGACCTGCATGACTTATCACGATTCAGGTTTAGAATTTCCCAAAGGTTTTCAATGTGATTAAGGTCAGGGGACTGAGGAGGGCACTTGAGGACTTGGGCAGCTGGGCAGCAAGGAATGCCTTTGTTGCGCACACAGTGTGTTTGGGATCGTTATTGTGTTGGAAAATACATGTTCGATTTCCAAACAGATCCTCCATACTCTGCAACATTGTGTTCTGCAAGATGTCCATGTATTGGTCCGTTCTCAAAATGCCAACAATTTTGTAGATCCTTCCAACACCTGCCGCAGACATGTATCCCCATACCATTATGTTTCCCCCGCCGAGCTTAACGGTGCCACACATGCATTTGGTATCAAAAGGCTACCCTCGTCAACATACTTGACACCATCCGACGTCAGCATGTTGAATTTTGACTCATCGGACCACAGAACACGGCTCCAATCTTCCACACTCCAATCTTTATGTTCTTTGGCAAAGGCAAGACGTTTTTTGTGGTTGACAGAACTAATAAATGGTTTCTTTACTGCTACACAACCTCTCAATCCAGCCTCTTGTAGCCGTCGCTTTGCAGTGCGAGATGAAATTGGAGGTTCTTCACCATTGCACGTCTCTTCCAGAACTTTGGAAGCTGTTTTGAAGTGGTCACACATTGAGGTGATTTTAATTCTCCTATCAAAACGCTCACTAGTCTTACTTAGCTGGCCACATCACTTTACATTCTGCACGGTACTGGCCTTTTGGTGCTTTGCAATAATTCTACGGACAGTGCGTCCAGCACACGGGCAATATCCGAAGCTGATTGATCAGATTTAGCCATTTTGAAAATAACATCTTTGGTTGCAGAGGACAGCTCCTTCCTCTTTGCCATTTTCACCAAAACCCACAAATTAACATCCAATTATATAGCCAACACTTGACACACCTGTAGCAATTATAGGGTGGGAATATTGAGTGCAAACTTTGTATGACAGATTGGCCAAAAATTATGTCTGTGCAATTTGACATGTTTCATTGCTTCATGACAAATCAAATAATTGAAACGTGGAGCATGTACATTAGTTTTACACTCCAAGCACAACTACAACATGCATACAAAATCTTTAATACATTTTTAATAATATGTTTGAATAAATGCCAAAGACGTCAATTTTCCTAGGTGAGACATCACTTTTAGCCACTACTGTACGTGTTAAAATGTTCAGGTTTTTTTTTTTTTCTCATGCCATTTTCCTGTGGACACTTTTTAATAATCAAATGGACAGATTCAATTAATATCAAACTTTATTGTCAAGAGAAACTTAAGTGTACATTTCCAATGTATTATTAGACACTGTACGTAAAGATATAAAACATTAAATGCTGAAGTTATAAATTTAAAATCTCATAACTATTATTTTCTCTGGCTGCCGTTCAGTTTCTACAAGTATACATGGCTGCAACTCGCCAGCACACGCTGGATCTCACTTTGGTGGTTTCGCTTTTGACAGTGGTTCAGATGAAAGTACAAGTGAGCACTTTTGGGCTATGTAAAGAGATACAGCATTATGGTGTTTATTATGCCCGGAACGCGCGTAATGAATGACGTGCACACATGTACATTGTACATTGTTCCTGGCATGCAGCAGATGCCCTAAGCCCGCCCCCACTCTAATCGGAGCCTGTAAGGCTGAGTAGCCTGCCAGAAACAACTCGGGACACCTTTCTCCCATTGCGCAAAGTTTCAAGAAGGATTTAGCTGCAGGCATTGCTCCAAAAAGGGGCAGGAGCTCCAAACCGGCAGCAAAGATATAGAGTGCTTCTCAGTCAGAAGGCTGCAGCCTAGTTTGGCTGGATATCTCGGCTGCCACGTCATCAAGCACCGTTGAAGTTGTCTCAATTGTGAGGACACTTGAAAGGCAGCCTTGTTTTGCAGCCTTCGTTGGCCACATTTTGGAGGATGCATCAGGTGCATCCTTCGTGGCCTTCAATCACCCACAGTCCTTTGCACAATTCACTTTTTTAAGAGAAAATATATATTAAAAAAGGAGGCTTCTGATTCACAATTTATGTTCTAAATTTTCAAGCCGTGACCGCGGAAGCAGAAACCTTTATGACGTAGCCATGCGGACTTACTAGACCATCTCATTCATAGCGCTGAATGCTGAGGAGGAGCCTAGCCTACAGCCTCAGAAGGACTGATCTTACTAGGCTGCTGCCTTTCATTTCAGAATCACCCATAGGGAGCCCCTAACTGTGAGTTGAATTGATGCCCCCTTTTGGAGTTGGCGCAACCCCCTTCTTGAGTAACCCCGCCCTCCTTTGGAGATTCCGCCCCCATTTGGAGGTCTCCGGTCTCCAGCTATACCTACTTGGAAGTTTCAGGGAGTTAAAAAAAAAAACAAAACAGATACTGCATTAATTGCGTTATTTTTTTATTTTATTTTTTACATGTTAAACAATCACAGAAATTAACGAGTTAAATTTTCCAGCACTAATTTTAACAAAAATGTTACACACTTCAGCTTTTCGCATTAACCCTTTTGATAAAAAAAAATCAATAAACTTATATGATTTATATATATTTGGTGTTAAAATATATAATTTTTTTTCATCAAACACATATATTAGAATCAAATCACACATAACAGTTGGAATTATTTACAATGCAATTAAAAAAAAAAGCTGACATTGTTTTGATTTTACTCTTACAATATTCAGGTAAAGCCAAGTAGTAATCAGGTGAATCTGGCCTCCTGCTGTGTGATGCCTCCAGATCTCACTGCCTTTGCTAAAGAGTTTGACATACAGTTGCTAACTCACAATGACCCCAAAGGTGTGTATTTAATGCTGAGTCACTGGGCTTAATGATTGTGTGCATGAACTGGCTTTGCCACGTGATGATGAAATAACATATGTAACAGCTAGTGTTGCCAATCTCGCTTCTGTATGTAGAGCTAATCAGTGCAGCAGGCTTCCAGGAAGCAGTGCAGAAGAGCAGTAAGGAGCTGCATGTGGCCGACTGGAGGCTGGAGTGGGTCTTGCGCTACTCCATCATCGTAAAGAGCAGAGGCATCATAAAATCCAAGGGCTACATCGTTCATGCTAAAAAGAGCAGCGACCATTAACGCATCCTGTTTGAGCAGGGTCCCCCCCGAATTCTATTCTACCAAATTGTTTAGAGAACATAATTAATCTGTGATGCATTCAGCACTTGAAAGTGAATTTGAGTCTTTTTTTTTTTTTTTTTTTTTATGGAAGAAATGGAAATTCACTTGACTCTTGAATACCTCAAACATAACAATCAAACAGAATATAGTTTATACAACTTCTATTCTTTGGCCTTTTTTCCTTATACTTAAGAATTTTCAGATGGTTATCGGTTCCTGTAGACATATGCAAAGTGCCTCTTTTTGTCTGTTTTTGTTAGCCATTTTTATTTTGTAAATTTTTATTTTGTTTTCCTCTTTGCTCATCCCCAGTATTTGTCCAGTGGGTAAAGTTAACAGTGGGTGCTGAGTCTGCAGAATTAGGAATGGAGATGCTTCAAATCCCAAAAGGTTGTTTTTGTGAGCTAGTTAGGTATTTAAGTACATGAAAGCGCAGAGTTTTAACTAAGAGGACTATAACGCCAAAAAAAGTGTTATTTTCAAGCAGATTTCTAGAAGAGATACCTGTATTGCCATAATGGTTTGGGTGAAAAACTTGTCATGTGTTTTATTTAAAAATGTTTACCATGAATGGGGTTTTACAAACAGTGTGCCACAAAGTTTTTTACTTTAAATTTTAAGTACTGCTGGCGTTTTAAGTTTAATTTATTTTGGCTGATGCTCTGCTTAGAATATTCATTAGATGTTTTGTTACTTGTCAATAGAAAATTCTGTCCCCTTTTCATCCCTGTGTAAAGGTAATGCTTTGCTAATCTGAGATAAAAGAAATATTCAAATGAGTAACTTTAGTGGGATGCTGTTAGCATGCATTGCATGAACATCATTAATTAGTTGTATATAAAACACTGGAAAATTCCACACTTTAAGGGAAAGAAATTTGTAGTTTCATTATCTAGCAGATTGTAAGAATATATATTTTTACCTGTGTTATTTATAAAGTGTAAAGATGTTTCCTGTTGGGTCCAAATCATATAAGAAAGAGTTTTTCATGTACTGTACATGTCATTACTATTTTCAAATCCCATATTGTGTAATACATATACATATTTTTAACCTAGATTATAAACTTAAGAATTTAAAATGAACCATTGTGTTTTCATTCATTTCAAATGCTTGTCTTCCTGTAGACCCAGCAAAACTTTTGACATTTAGATAATTTCTTTTATATTGTATTTGGTTTAGAAACATTTTAATGTTTTAGAAGTGAATATTATATTATATTATTATATTATATGAATGATCTCACTGGTGAAACCTACAGAATCCATATCCATTTCTTGTAACTCACCCAAAGCGCAGATCTGCTCATCGGTGTTTTCCTGCGTCGATTACTCGCGCGTGTGCATTTAGAAAGCACGTCACGCAGGCGGAAGTGCGCTGGGTGTCATCAGTGGCAAGATGGTGGCCACTAGGAGAGGTACACGCTTGGGTTCCCCAACTAAAATGACCAGCGATGAAGCTTCTGGAGTCACGGTAAGCAGTATACTTTCACTGCGTCTCCGCAAGCGACAATGTCTCGAAATGTAGTGCTTAATGTACTTTATTGCAAAAATGATTTGTAGCATGTGTCCATACATACATGCCTGGGCAAGCATTTGTATTTAGTGTCGCCTGTTTTGCATTTGTTTTCTTGACCGTTAAAAAACAAAAATGTAAGAGTTATACTGTATGTAGCCTTGAACTGAAGAGACCCGAGATAAAGACAGTTTCAAGTTGGATATTTGACGGATATTCGCGCTGTCAAACCTCAATAACTTTCAAACCAGTTGAGCCACAGACTCCAAATAAGTGTCATGATGTTGGAAACTTTTCTGTTTAATTCGCTTTCCAAAGCTAATAAACATGGGAAAATGTGAGCTGCATTCTGTATTTCTAGTTTAATTAGTTAGGGAGCATGAACAAAGTGCAAACTTTTTTTTTTTTTTTACATTCATTTACATTTTACACATTATATTGCATGAATGTTTTAAACTTTCTAATTTCAATAGCTCCTTGGTCATGTGACCTACTGACCTCAAATAAGGGCCAGACTGTAAATTGACTACCCTTCTATATTGCACATCCTTTAATTTGTCAATTTTCATCTCGCATGATTTGACATGAATTTTTTTTAACTTTATAATTTAATTAGTTCCTTTGTCATGTGACCTGCTGACCTCAAACAGGGGTCAGAATATCCACTGACTACACTTCTATATTGCACACCCTTTAGTTTGTCGTTTTTCATCTCACACTATATTGCATGAATGTTTTAAACTTTCTAATGTCAGTAGCTCCTTGGTCATGTGACCTACTGACCTCAAATTAGGGTCACAATATCCACTATTGCACACCCTTTAGTTTTTCTGTTATCATCTCACATGATTTTATATGAATGTTTTACACTTTCTAATGTCAATAGCTCCTTGGTCATGTGACCTACTGACCTCAAATAATGGACAGAATGTTCGTTGACTACCCTTCTATATCGTACATCCTTTAGCTTTACCATTATTTATTTTTATTTCTTTAAAACAGTATTGATATTTGTTGTACTGCCTTTGTGCTGTTTTTAAATTCCAAATAAATGTATCTGGACAGGATCATTTTTATTACTGTTACAGTATTGAGAATTGCAAACAAATGAAAAAAACATTCCACACACATTATGGTATTGAGGATTAGGAGGGAAAATGTCATTGCAAAGCTTATTTTAATCGTCCTTTAATAGACCCAATAGATGGCAAAATTATTATTTTTTATTATTAAAAGTAAACCTTTTTGTTTTCTTTTAATTTGTGGGTGAATTAAGGCCCGGACATAAGTGATCCACGCACATCTAAATCTATTACAGGTGTCTGCAAACTGTTTTGACATGAAGTGCCATTTTTATTTTTGCTTGTTAATCACTGTGCCACTGTGGACTATTCAGTAATATTCATAAGGAAAGCGCTACCTGATTGGTCAGAGGAACTATAGGTTAGCCAGCCCTAACCCCTTACTCCTTACCCTAGCAGGTAAGGTAGTGCTTTAAGAATGAGTCTTGCCCTTCCATCCTACGGTTGGAAATCCACCAACTGCACAGCATGACCAACACAAAGCAGATGCATTTACCTGCATGCAGTATCGGCAACGTGTGATGCGTGAATGGTTTCCACACTCATAACTAAATAAAACATGTTGCATGATTATGAGGAAGGATTGCATCAAAAGGCAGATTGGCATGCATCGCACTTGCTCGTGCCAGTGATTACACCCCCACCCCCGCGTTTTAATGGTGATCTATAATTTATTAGCTCTCTATTTAAAATGTTATTGTCATATAAATCACACTTGTGTATTTAAAAACATGAAAGCTGATGATGATAAATCCTGACATGATCTGATACAAATCTTCTTGATCTAACAGGTGCCCACTCCTTCGACCAGAAGAACACTACGTAGAACTATATTGGAGGAGAACCAGTCGCAGTCAGAACTCACTGGTGACTCTCAGCCAGATGAGCCAAAAGATGACAGTGCTGCCCCTTCCTTACGAGCAAGTCCACTTAAGCAAGAGACTAGAAGATCCAGGCGTCTTCCTGCAAATAAAAAACAGCCTGACTCTACCCATGAAGCTGATGTCTCGGAATCAGAATCCTGCTGCTCTGTAGTTGCAGATGTGCAGGTGACACCTAGAACTCGTAGAAGAACTATGATCTGGGAGAAACCAAAAGGCACAGCACAGGACGAAGCATCTGACGCTAAATCCTGCTTATCTTCAGTTTCTATGACCCGTTCATGCAGGGCAACACGTAGTCTAAAGAAACCCGCTCAGACTCCAGCAGCCTCTAACGCTGCAAAGGATAATGATGGTGGCGATTTGTCAGGGGCGGAGTCTTGCAGCTCTGTTCTGTTTCTCAAAGTTCCGGACACTCGTAGGATAACCAGAAGCCACAGGAAAACTGCGGTTGCCTCCACCGAAGCAGACCCATCAGAACCAGAGTCATGCTCGTCCAGTGTTTCTGGCCTTTGGGGTTCCATGGTCCGTAGGTCCACACGAAACCAGAAGGTAAAACTAACCAGACCAATCCCTTTGAACTTTGAAGATACCACAGACACCCCTTCCTCTCCAAGGTCCAGCAGAACAAGAGGCTGTAGACGCAAGGCAAAGTCAGGAGTTGAAGAAGAGGTATATGACTCGGACGGATGCAAATCTGGTCCTAGTATGAGTCCCTGGAGGTCCACTAGGCGTCAAGCCAAACTAGACACTCTGGTTGGCGAGTCTGATTCTGAATCAGTTGCTACTGATATCTGCACCTCTCAAGGTAGTCCAAGCTCTTTAAGAGGAAGGGGAACTCCTTGTAGAAGCCGAACCGGCTCTACCAGTAGTAACCGGGCTGTTCCTGGAACCAGGACAAGAAGCAAAGCAAGAGATACCCCTGATTTGAGCATCTCTTTAACAACTCTTTCCACCATGCCTGAGAAAGAACGAGAGGCAGAGGAACATGAGCTAGTACCTCCCCAACCTGAAAATGTTCTAGGAGAAGACAAGAAACTCGAGGACACAGTGAAACAACTTGACCACACCATGACCATGGACACAAGTAAAGCCAAGGAGAGCAACACGATTGAGGACACAGTTGGAGAACTCACTCTAGTTCTCGAGCAAGATGAGACTGTCGAAAGCAGTGCAAGTGCAGAAGTCGATTTGCTGGAACCTCAGAGCACGCAAGAGACCGAGTCTCAATTTAGAGCTGTGATTGTGTTTGAAACTGTCAACTTGAAGGACTGTGGGACCGAAACGCACACCGATCGAGAAGCCGTGGCTGAAATGGATCTTACAGTAATTGAAGGTAAAGGAGATACAGGAGATTTTGCAGTGGAAGACTATGAGCCAGAGTTTGTGGAAGCAAACCATGCTGTTGATGTTCAGGCATGTTATGAGCATGCCATGGATGATACAGTAGGTGCCATCCCAGAGGATCATGTATTAGCTATAGCTGAGAAGATTGTGACCGATGTTGAGGAACTTGAGGAGAGTATTGGTTGTGAGAGAGGCATAGTAGCTATCAAAGATCATAGTGACACCGTTAAGGCAACTGTGGATGAAACTTCTATAATTTTGACTGAAGTGGAAGGTCCCTCTTCAAGCTTGAATACTCAAGCAGATTTGACTACTACAGAGGAACCATCTAAGGAAGCTCCTTCACAGAGAGGAATGATCAGTTTACTAGATGGCAGCGAGGATGAGGAGAGTGGTGAAGGTCTGTCTCCAGATGAAGAGGAGGGGGGTCGTTCACAGGAAGCTGAGGACATGCCGAGTGAAGAATTGATGTACCCTGATGGAAATCAGATGTCAGTAGAAGCAGCAGCTCACAGTAATGGACTGTTTGTCATAGACACTAGGCCTGGACTACGGCCTGATGAAAAGTACTATGTTGATGTAAAGCAAACAGAGGAAGAGGACGAGGAAGATTTTGTTGACGAAGCAGGAGATGACGACGATGATGAAGATTCAAGAGTGCTCTTTGCGTCCAGAAAGCCTTTGTAAGTTATTTTTATTGTCCCTGTTATGTTGATGCTATTTATTTAGTCAAAACATTGTTTGTTTGAGCTTCGCAACCAGCCCAACAAAGCAACATTGCCTCAACCAATGGTGTGAGTTTGGGGAGGGACAATCTGTTTGTCTCCAATGGAAGACAGGGGGTGTCAGAAATCAGCCATTATTTTTTGCAATTCCGTTTGATGATGCAAATTATTATTATTTTTTTTTATTCCTTTTTATGGTTATGCTTTTTTAGGCAGAAATGTATACTACTTTATTTCTTACAGTATGAAACCATTTAGAGAAAGCACTGGTTTTGTCTCTTTCTCTTAGGACACAATTATCCAGTTCCATTGACACAGGTCTCAAAATGAAGGAACTTGGTGGTTTGTACATCAGTTTTGATGGCAGCAAGCCAGCAAAGAGTCTTTCCAACAGTTTGGAAACTCAGAAGGACCAGAACAATCTGGATGAGGTGAATTAATGTCATCAATTCTGTAGATTATAATTTAGTGTTCTAGGTGAAATAATGGTCAAGCTGCATATTTAAGTTGCAAGTGAAAACATTTATTTTGTAGCTGCTGAAGAAGAGTGTTATCATTCCCGATTTGGAGAAGAAAGATGCAGTGCCTCCTTACAAGGAATCAAAGCATGCTGCTAAACTCAAGCGCAAGGTAGACAGATGAGATCTTGAATGCATGGATGGTCTTGGAGCATTTTACCTTCTGTTTTTTGTGATTGTCTTTTTACCTAATGCATACCTGTTTGTACCATTCGTCCTTAAAATGCATCAGAAAATTATTCAAATACTTTAACATGTGGGATCTTCTCAAGTGGATTTATATCAGTTTTTCACTTAATCTTTCAACATTATAACCTATTAACAACTTTAAAGAATTATTACTCATGATATATCTGACAAGTGTTTTCATTCAAATTATTATTGCAATAGAAATTTTTAAAATTTGGATGTGATTTTTAGGCTTTAGGATCAAGGTTATATAAATTGCATATTGTGAATGTTTATCAATCTTATTTGTACAATGTCTCATTCAGGTGGAAAGAGAAAAGACTACTGGGGATGGCTGGTTCAACATGAAAGCCCCTGAATTAACAGAAGAGCTCAAAAATGACCTTAAGGCATTGAAGATGCGCTCGGCCATGGACCCAAAGCGCTTCTACAAGAAGAATGACAGAGACGGATTTCCCAAGTACTTTCAGGTGGGTGGGGACTGGGTAGTCTTTATCAGCAATTATTCCTTAAACAGACTTCCTGTGTTCCCTTGAAGTCCTAACGACTTTTTCCAAAAAGCTATTAAGACAAAAAAAAAAAAAAAATGGTCTTAAGCAAGAAGTTGAGAATGGTATGAGGTTTGATAATGCTACAATTAGAGAACTGCTTTGCAATTAACCACAGCCATACATGTTCAAAGCAAGCAGACAACTGTATATTGTTAGTCTTTTTCAGTAAAGTTTCACTTTTTGTTTCAGGTTGGCACAGTGGTTGACAGCCCAGTGGACTTTTATAATTCCCGAATTCCGAAGAAACAAAGGAAAAGGACAATTGTGGAAGAGCTGCTTGCTGATGCAGAGTTTAGAAGGTAAGCTCATGAAACTATACGGAGTAAAACATGTTGAATTATTTGTATTCATGACAGTGGCCTTTTATTATTGACAGTTGAATTGTGCCATCACAATTGTTTTAAATTGTCATTGTTCTAAAACACCTTTCCCCCCCTTTTTCAGCTATAACAAAAAGAAATATCAAGAGATCATGACAGAAAAAGAAGCACATGCTGCTGGCAAGATGCACAAAAAGAAGCATAAATTTCATAAAAAGAAAATGAATAAATAATTAGATTTGTATCCTTCTGTTTGTGATATTTTTAAACAGGAATTTTGCCTATGTAAAGACAATTCGTATAAATGGCAAATATATTTTTTGCAACTACTGTAAATTCAGTGCTTGCATAATTTTTTTAAGAGATTTTAGTGGATTAATGAAAGTGATGTTTTGAAGAATAATTTTGCATATGCCAAAAAACATGTAATTTATACAGAGAAAAACAGTGAATTTACACTTTAAACGTTTTTCCATTGAAAAGAAAAAATTCTGTAGAACAGAACAACAGTGCGGATGGAAAAAAATCAGATTGAGAAGACTTATCAATTAAGTGCAAACAGCCATTGTCAGACATGTTTTATTTTTCTGGCTTTGTGAATTCACAATAAATCAAGTCAAATAAATGTGTGCTTTGTTTTTCTTCTACTGTTGTTGGACTATCATTATATTGGACTATACATCATTATACAAGCTCATTTCATTAAAACACTGCACTGATATTAAAATGTTTGGCTGATACTGATGTTTTGCCACTTACCTTATTTGTACTTTGTTTTTAAAGCATAATCTTTAATAGCCTAAGCAAAACAATGATATGATAAAGAGATACAGGGGTGTAGATTGTGTAGAAAACATCCACAAAAAAAGTCCTAAAATGTATACTCCGTTTTCTTTAACTCACTTAGAATGTCAAAGTTAATATTGTAAGATTTTCATTTCGCTTTTAGTTTAAGAAATTAAGAATGAATATAGCCATTATAGGAATAATTTTACAATAAGTTTCTTGCACAAGAATCAAAACATACTGTACTGAGAAAATGAAGTTATACGTGATTAAATATAACATTTGCAAATAATTAAAATTAAATAGCACGCAAGGTTGAAACTATTTGCAGTAAGTTTGAATCCATGGCTGAATTAAAGCTGCATTACGTAGTTTTGTGCTCTCTAGCGACATCTGTGGTTTAAATTAAAAATTGGAAGCAATTTGCGGTAGAATACTTTACGTCAGTCCTGTTTCGACACTACTGCTCTGGCGGATGAATCTCACGATTTTAGGTTACCTGGATACCGCCTGTGTGATCATGACTGGAAGATATTCAGAGCCTGAGTTATAACATGCTATTTTCATATGTATATAATTATGTTATACGATTAAACATTTAAAAATGAAATATCTTGCTTTGAAGTTAAACAACACACTTATTTACATATTTTTAATGAATGAATTGTACACTATTCTGACACTACACTGAAAGCGCTTTTACATAGAGAACTGGGGACTCTCCTGAATCACCACCTGTTACAAGTATATTTTAATGATTATTCAAGTGTTAATATCGACTATTAATGTTGGTTTTGTATTATACTTATCAATTTAAGAGGTGAAACTCGTGATACAGCTGATTTGAGTTCAATGTAAGACTTATTTTTACATTATCAATCTTGTCAACAAAATCAATGATATAAACGTTTGTTGACGAAATATATAACGAATAACGAAAAAGGCGCATCATGAAGACTATTAAATGATTTTATTAAAGCATACTGTTGACGAAAATATGACGATAAAAATTATACTGCAAGATATAAACAGAAGAAACATCTTGATAAACTGTAAATAGAAGAAGATATTAGATATGGATTAATGTAATCCATTAATCCAGTATGTTGAGTTGCGTGAGTTGAACGCACTAACACCGGCTACATTAACCGCTTTAAAACGGGATAAATACCTCATTCAAACGTATCCTATATATACATGAGATTAATCAATATATCCACAACATTTATGGAACAACTTACATCTGCACAACGAAACAAATGAACATGTGAACTTGAATTAAATGACGCGATAGTCAGAATAACCGCAATTTGCGTTGCGTAACTTGCGTTGTGAATACACTTTCCAAGAAACACGCTACACACAATGTAATATCCTTTCACGGAAAATTAATAAGTCTCTAAAGCATGAAAAATTCAGAGTACAGTAGGACAACTTCTATAAAGTAGCTAATACTTCAGTCTATTCATTATTATTTCAGCAGCTCAGGTTTTTCACAACAAGGACAGGCCTATGTACATGTATGTTTGATACATGTTTACATTAGAAAATTTGTATAAATTTATTTTCGGAATATTTGAATAAAGTTTGGTTGTTACAGTTTGACACTTTTTTTGTCCATTTTGCACATCATCAATTAAAATATTTTATTTTAAAATTGGCTAAAATTGTCATTTTTGTAAAACTGACAAAAATGAATGAATATAACATAACGAAATATTGACTAAAATAAATTTATGTCAAAAGACTAAAATTGTGACAAATGAAAAAATGTACACGGCAGTTGATAAAGCAAGTGAAACTGTAGGCCTAAAAACATAAAATGAGCAATAATGGGAACAAAATATACTTTATTAAACATGAAAATAAAATGTACAAGAAGTCAATTTCAGAAGTCATACATATTAGTAAAAATGCACAGTAACTTCCTCTGACAACGGATTGCGATCGGTAAACACACGAGTAATGTTCGATTCATAAAAGCATTACCCCTACCAGACAACATTCTGTAGCCAATTCCAAGCATTATAGCAGGTAAACAATTTCGCCAAACGGATAACAGATAAACATCCATCCAAACTGCAGTGATGCCATCCTGAACTGCATGATTGTGACTGACTGAACTGAACAGAGTCCTCTGCCGGAACACGTGACAGCCGGCACTTCTTTTCTGTGTTTACGGACATGACGTCATGACACAAAGAGGAAGGACATAAGCCAGCGATTTTGCACCAAATCCGACCCGACAGCTCAAAATACTATTTATTTTTATAGGCTTACCGAAATGAATTGGGGTATGGTAAGGACATTGTTTTGAACACTGATCATTTATGTACTTAATCAATAATGGCAATTTGTTAATTTTTAACCAAAAAATCTTACATAGTGCAGCTATAACAAAACTTCACAGCAGGAGGGGAAGGAGGACATGGGGAACCGGTTTCTTCGTCTCACATGTAAGGCTTTTAATTAACAAAACACAATAGCGCTATCAGCATCACAATAACTTTTGTCAGTGTCACAGCAGGTCTCTTGTCCCTGACTCTCTCTGACTCCCCATTGGTGGCGTGGTCCTTTTATACCATTCTCCCCAAGCTCACTGCAATTAGAAACAGGTGTTAAACATAATCTGGCTCAGGTGTATGCACACTTACCACTTTCAATCTCGCCTGGCGGATGCTCGACACGCCCCCACTGCCACAGCAGTTTTAATAACACAAGTTTAAAACTTACGGCCCTATTTTGAGAGCGTTATGCCTTAAGTGCAGCGAAAAGTTAGTGGGCACGACCATGAAGTTTTGATATTCTTGTGCAAGCATGCGCTAAATCTAGGCACAAGTGGGTTGGGTGAAACTGCATGTGCAAACTAAACAAAAAATATAATTAAAATAACAAAGTGGTCATAAAATCGTACACAACCACCTCCCCAAATCCAAAAATGTTTCCCTCTCCAACTTCTTCCACCTGCCCCTTTTGCAGTGATGTAGGCAAAATATCACTGTATGACAACAGGTGGAAATTTACCAATACAAATTAGATCATAAATACAATTGTAAATATAAACATAATAATAATTATAAATAACCCATCATCTTTGTTTCATAAAACGGCTACAACAGTGATTGGCTGGGTTTCCCGATAAAGTTGCAACTTAAGTTTTATGATCATCTTAACTAACGTTGCTCATTATTTTACGATGGAGTAATGCCTGTTTCCCAAACCAGCATGTAGATTGCTCGTTATAAAGTAGAACTTAAGTGCTTCATTACGGAAACTGTCCGGTCCAAAGGTGCTGATCACTTTGGCAAATATATCCAGAGTTTTTTCAACATGAAAATAATGTGGAAATACTAACAAACATGGAAGTTGTTTGTAATCTTTTCGAGGCATGGAAATATATTAACTATTACAGTACTGAATTCTGGAAATAATGATGGCTTTAGTAAGACAGAGTTTCAGATGTTTTGATGCTCAATCATAGAGATTAATGAAAGTGATGCAAAAAATGCATGTAACATGAATGTATGTGGTGTGAATCATAAGCAACTCTCATGTAGCCTAATGTTTTTTGGCTGGAAACTGAACAAATGCACACAGAACAGGATTAAAATGACGGGCATCAGTATTGAACTACTCACAGACCAGTCTAAATATTAATAGATCATCTGGTTAGAGTTCAAGGCACTGTGTACTTGTAGCTTTACTGCCATTATAAATCATGCAATTTATTACTGCCTTGGAAAAAGACTATAAGTGAGCTGATTTTATACATCCATTAAAGGAGGAAAAGAGAGAAGGAATCTCTCAATGCACACTCTTACGCCGGGCGTACACGGTGCGAGTTCTGACACGGGATGTTGTGAGTCCCTGCACAAGTCAGTTTATCTGAAAATCGTACAGGTGCAGTCGTACATGACACGACTTTACGACCTGGCAAATCCTGAAGCAGTTGCATGAATTTTTGCACTATTTATCATTATAAGACAGGAGTTCTCAACGGGGGTGGTACCGCCCCCCCAGGGGGCATTCAAAGGATGCCAGGGGGCGCTGAGAGCAAATTAGTAGAGAGGGGGGCATTGGGTTACAAATGGGGGGCGTTTATCAGTCATAATAATCAAATCTATCGTCATGTTACTCTTTGTGTTAAAACATTTATTTAGACTTGGAATATATCAGTTGGTTCTCAATTATATGGGTTGGTACGCATTTGTACTGGGGTTCATCTGATTTTGAAGTCTAGCGACGCATCTTAAGTATCTGGTTTAGCAGCGTTAAATACACAGACGGAGGCACAACCTCGGCTAATGCACCTGTGTGGCTCTGTAGATGGATGCAGCTCAACGGACAGTGCAGCGCGAGCGCAAAGCGCTTAAAGCACAAGCTCTTAAACTCGCAGAAGCAAGGTGCAAGAAGCGGAAACCATTTAAATTCGGCACAGAATTCTACATCACCACCCTTGAATTTACTATAGTAACACTAACTGTACTTTAGGCAGAAATAGATTGATAGTAAATATTATCATATCACTACTTCAGCTCTATTAAATTTGTCATTGGCTACATTAGGAGAGTGGGGTAAGGGAATGAAGTAGGGGGCGTTCATCAAAAAAAGGTTGAGAACTGCTGATATAAGACATAAAGCCAGAGGAGGACATTGCTTTAATTCCTTGTAGCTTGCGATTTAGAAATAAAAAAGAAGACTGGCATGGCCAGGGGCTGCATTAGCTGAAAACTCATCTGCCGATTTAAAAAAAATATATAGATAATTATTACAAATGCTGTCCGACATTTGACAGATTCAGATTTCGAAGCGAGGCTGTGTGATTGACATTATGACTGATGTATGCAGTCATGAAGTGTGTTGCTGCCAGTTACTGCATGATAATAAAGTGCACCAAATGTACAAGATTAAAAAGAAAGTGCTGAAAATTCGCGCCATTTCTGTCAGTTATACTTGGATTTAATTTAAGCGCAAATATGATGTTTAGTGCAGAATTCTGAGTTATTTTAGTGGAGTAAGCTACCTGTATTATTCACTTTTAGATGTAGGCTACGTCCTTCTCATCTGTCACTGCTTGCTTGTTGATAGCACACATTCTGAAGAAGATCTGTGAGGTCTTGTTCATGTGAATACGCTTTAAAGCCGCACACAGCAAAGTTTAAATATCTTGTTTTAGCTAGGCGGTTGATTGACAGGTAGAACTTTCAACCTATACGTCCTTGGTTTCACCAGACTCATGCTTGGAGAGTTAAAAAAAAACTCTTCTATCACATATCCACTATCGTGTGCATATACAATTACAACAGATGCTATATCCCACTAAATGTAGCCCTAGAACTGAAATGAAAGAAATTTTACAACTCTTTCCGTCAGAGTGATAAAGATTGTTTTCTAGCGCAACCCATATGGCAGATTATTTGTTTGAAGAGCAGAGAACAACATAGAATTTCTGTACAATCCTTCCCAGTGAATCATTTGGGGAAAACACAGTTTTAACATGACCATTTTCTCAAAATGTGTAAGAGCTTGAACATTCAGTTTTCATTGATCATGTGAGTTGTAACACCTCCTCGTGATTGGTCAACTTCAGGTAGAGCGCCAAATCGGCCCGAATTTTTTAGACATTTTAAAAAAATTATCGGGAGGTCGTGAGCTGTTCGTAAACCGCTCGGCTCCGCTCGTAATTCCTCTCACACGATACGAGCTGCGACCACACGAGCGGCAACGATTTCCAGGCGATCTCTTCCGACTGGAAAAAATCGGTCAGGAGCTCACAGGATAGGTGCGGTTCAAAGCTCTCGTTAATTTATGAACATTTTTACGAACTACTTAGATAACAATGCTTTTGGGAAACACGCCTTAGAGATCATCATACTACTTAAGTTCTACTAACGTTCTACTTAGTGCTTCGGGAAACCCAGCCATTGTCAGGGACATAATTTGATGTTCCACTGTATTTTCAGAGTTTGGACATTAATTTTATTACCACCTGCTGGTGGAACCTCCAAACTGCAAGTGCAGTCTGAGTGTGTGTTTACACTTGGCATGCTTGGTTCGATTAAATCGAACTCTGGTGTGATTGCTCTGTTAGTGCGGTTCATTTGAACAAGTGTGAACGCTGCCATCCGAACCTTGGTGCGCACCAAACAAGCGGACCGAGACCCCCTGAATAGTAGGTCTTGGTCCGCTTCCAAATGAACTCTGGTGCGGTTCGATTGATATATAAACGCAGCATGGACCAAAGACGTCTAAACGGACCAATAACAGGAAGTAATTTGCCTTTAATACTGACCTCAAGCATACCTGGTTCTTCTCATCATAGGAGCTATGTTGCCCATTACAGTTGGTACAGGCATCAGAACCGCCATCAGCTGTCCTTGCAGCATATCTTCATTTGTGTGTGCAACGGAGGAATTCCTGGCACGGTTTTGACTCCTTTACACATTTTATTAGCTCTCCATTTGTTCTCAGCTGGTAAAAATACCACCATATATATATATATACATCCAACGAGCGCATTTAGCCCAGCAGCCAGCATTGTTTTGGATGTTCGGCAAGTTCCGTCACAAAATATACGTCATAAAAGCTGTCCAATTAGGTTGTGACCTTATCCTTATGCCTTTTATTTTGTATCTTTAGGTTCGGTGTTAAAAATGCCAGTGTGAACGCTAAGCGAACCAGGACTAAATGTATCATTTTCTTTTTTGGTCCGGACCAAGAGAACCAAGAGAACCGAACTACAAGTGTGAACACACCCTGAGATTAGACTCAGCTGAGAAAAGGCATGCTTCTTAAACATCTTTAATGAACTATCTCTTACGAAAATAGCAAACTTCATCAACATACAATACACCCACAGTTTGCATGCATACACCCACACAAACTTGTGCTTTGCAATGGTATGGAAACTGCGCTAAAAGTTAGCACACTCACGGAAATTGGATAAGACGTAGTGCACGGTCGTTGCGCATTCATAAAAATGAAAATAGAGCTGTTAGGGATTTAGAACCAACCAGAATGTTTGAGGAATATCAATACAGTGCTGCCTTGCAATACATGGGGTGTTTCCCTGTCCTGTGGTAAGCCGTTGTCAATCTGTGAACCGTGGTAGACAGGACCAGGTAAACTCTTTGTGACCCCTTCTTTCTTACTCTCTTCATCCTGACAAAACAAACACAAACAGGACAAACTATAATTTACATTTAAGTTCTGAAAATATGGATGATCTTCCAAATGATTATCACTATACTAACACTGTAAAAAAAAAAAAAATCAATGTTCAGTTCTCTAACATGGTGAAATTAGCATAAAGATATGCAAACAGTGCTGCTGAATATCCCAAGCTAATTACATTTCTCTAAAATCTGCTAATGCAATGAAGAGTGAAACTCTTTACAAAAGCAGATCCTTTGAACTGCTTGATTAATATCCTTAAAATAAATCACTCTTCTTCCCTCTATTTAACTTTGGATTGGATTACACATTTCTATACTTGAGCTGGGCTTCAGCCACGTTGTGCTTGGCACCCAACTGTGCCACAGTGGCACCTCTCCTCTTTCTCTCTCCTTCATCTGCAAAGATGCGCCTGTAACGACAGCCGTCAGCCCCAAGACCTCCCTCCCACTGAACACACTCTCCATTTTTTTCCTCTAAGGGGGATTTGCAGAAGCTTTAGAGTAATTAGAACTCTTTCGCTTTGCTAACACATCAGGGTGTTCTAGTGGAATGCAGCGTGGGTGGCGATGCGCTTAAATGGCCCACGATTTTACTGCGTGAGCGATTCGTGGCGGCGAACGGGAAGAATAAGCATGTAAGGTGATTAGCATGTTCACTTCCTGGAAGGCAGTGGCGGTACATCCTGACACAATGGATGTGAAGAATAGAGAATGGATGACAGAGCGAATGGCTAATGTTTGAAAAACTGACATGTGCAGTAATGAGTGATTTTGAGCATGCACGAGTTAACGTGTGTGCAAAATGACAGCATTACGAGGAATTGCGGTCTTAGACGTAACGTACAAAGGAAAGCTTGCAGTGGAGTCCAGGGGTGTTTATTTTCTGCACTCGTCTGTGGATCTCCACCGACTGTGAGGGACAGGAGGAACTCTGGAACCTGCAAGAGAAAAAAAAAATAACATGCCTGAAAGGAAGTCTCGCTCTAAAGAGACATTTTTAGACTTTTAAGAATGAATGAAACTCGATTAAGCAATGAAACTGTCAGATTCAAATTTTCCCATGGCCAAAAGTATTTGGACACCTGAACACCACACCCATATGTGCTTGTTAAAAACTGAAAGGGTTCGTTAGCCGAAAAATGAAATTCCTTTTTTTTTTTTTTACCCACCTTTAAACCAGGCTCAATGCAAAAATGTCACTTAAAATGACAAATATGCCCCCAAAATTGGAAATGTGGGGCAAAAATTCAGCTGAAAAACTTTAAGGGGCAATATTTTCCCCATAGAGTTTAAGTTGATTTCTGACACTGTTTCAAACCCATATGACTTTCTTTCTTTCATGGAACACAAAAGGAGATGTAGGTAGGATGTTTAGTGTCTGTCACCATTCACTTTCATTGTATGAACAAAATATGCAAACAGTGAATGGAGAATGAAAGGCTGTCAGTCCCTAACATTCTGCCTAACATCTACTTTTGTGTTCCACAGAAGAAAGTAGTTCACATGGGTTTGGAACAACAAGACAGTAAATGTTGGCAGAATTTTCAGGTTTTACATGAACTACTCTTTAAATATAAAACCATGAGCATTAATATGGTCACTTTTCGGTACCTTCAGGTAATGGAAGGTAATTTTAGGCACCTTCAAGTAATGGATGTAGCTGAAATAGCCAAAGCCATTGATTAGAATGGCATGTCCACATACCGCAATTTAGGCCATGTAGTAAACCATTAGAACTAGTTATGACATCAAGGACTCTGGAGTAAATACCACTACAGTTTAATACCAATTCTGACCACTAGTCTGTGCTGTTGCCCTTTCAGTGTAGAATGCTATCATCTTGGGAAATCCAGATGGCTTGTTGTAAATTTCAAACCAGTTAAATCATAAAGTTAAATCACAAATACACATGCAGAGACATTTATCTGCAGCCCTGTAGCAAATGCTGATATTTTCATTCTACGCATCTAAATATGCCACAAGAGAGAAAGAGAGGCTTAGATGAAGAATTATCCACACACCCTAGCTCTGTCCTGGGGTTCAGAGTGTCAAAACCTGCACAGGAATAAACTAGCAATAAAATGATATAATATTGGATAATACAATAGTACTTATTGTAATTATTAACTAACATTGTTTGAAATGATAGATAGTGAGAATGAATTAGAACCTATATAAAGAAGAAACAAAATGGAAAGAGAGATAAAAAAAATTAGCAAATTTGTATAAAAGGTTATGCATTACTATGGTTCTTCATCTTTAAAGGCCGTAAAGCAAGCTGTGCTTTGGAACAGAGGGTCATGTCCAAAAACTGGGTTGCAGGTTCTGATAACAATGTTCATTGCAAATAATAAAATGAATCTGTCACTTGGTAGAAGCCTGGCAAATGACATGCCCTCATCCTTAAAAATTATGAACAACACTATGCCAAAAAACAAAAACAAAACAACAACAACAAAAAACTTTGTGTTCAACTAGATAGGTAAAGTTTATCAAGGCAAACTTTGATGTTGGCTTGACAAAGCCTTGTCTGAAAGTTCAAACTAGTTTAAAGGATATACAGAAATTACAGTAAAACAAAATGCCAGGATGCTAGCTAGGTAGTCAGACAGTCATATAGATAGTTGGATAAACTGTCAGATTAAAAGACTTGTGTGGGCTTGTTTACATTAGAATTTTTGACTGTTAATTAACAAGCATTCTATTGGCCCATTTAAACATTCAGTCAATGCAAGTCTATGGGGTTTTCCCGAATTTGATCGTCTGCTGTGCAAAAGCCATAAGTCTGATCAGTTAGAAAAGACATGGCACACTATTCCAGAACAGTCTGAAGGTCTGTGCTGAGTTTGGTGGCTGTAGCTTGAAAGTTCTTGAAATTTCGGTCTTGGATTTGGAATAAAATAAATAAATAAATAAAAAACCCTCAACGAAGTTTGCAGAATGAGAGAATGTTGGTTTCGTCAAGCCAACATAATACATTTCAATGTCTGATTAAAAAAAAATGAAAATTCTGTCATCATTTACTTATCCTCATGTTTTTCTAAACACATATGACTGGAACACCAAAGGAGATATGAGACAGAAGGATATCCTCAGTCCCCATTCACTTTTATGGCATCTGTTTCCTCCTCACAATGGAAAAAAGTGATACAGATTTGGAACAACATGAGAATGGAACAAATAATGATGGAATTAAAATGTTTTGGGTGAACTATCCCTTTAAGAACATTTTGCTAAGCTAAACAAATATTTTGGTTCACCACTTGATAGGTAATGTAAAATATAGGTCTAAAAGTAGAACTAGTTGAAAACTGCTTCAGACAGTCTT
The DNA here is from genome assembly GCF_019703515.2 of Myxocyprinus asiaticus. Taxonomy (NCBI): domain Eukaryota; kingdom Metazoa; phylum Chordata; class Actinopteri; order Cypriniformes; family Catostomidae; genus Myxocyprinus; species Myxocyprinus asiaticus. The sequence continues at coordinate 34,050,733 of NC_059376.1, read as the reverse complement.
TATAATTAGCACAAACGAAGCATAAAAGTGCAGACTGAACTCAAGAAGCCAACGTTTTTTTCAATCCCCCCATCAGCAGCTCAGAAAAGACGTGCATGCTCTCTCATTGCGTGCATCTACGGAGCAAAGCTTAATCTGCAGGTCTCTGACTCCGGCCATGCTTTCAATTGACAGAATAGTATCACACATTTCTCACTATTTACTCTCAAGTCTTAGATTGTCTATTGATTTTAAATGTTTGCTCTTGCCCCTGTGGAAAAAGAGGCGGTAGAGAGACTAGCAAACAAACAAACATTTGCTGGTTTTGCAGCTGATGTTTAGATCAATGACACAGGTCTCTTGGAATTTATTAAACTGTGCGTCGGGTCAAACGCATTAGATCTCCCTGAAACCCAATCAATAACATTTCCTCTTGTTTTCACAGCCCCCCCCCCCCCTCCCGTTTCTCTTAAGTAGTGAACAAACATGACCAAACATCAGATTCTGTCATCTGAAGGTGAGGCAGTAAATTCATCTTGTCCGTTGTGTGATCACAATATGGATTTGTGGAATGGACTCTCTGTTTACTGGCCTTTGTTTTTATGAGGCGCACATTTAGTCAATATCATGTAATTGGAAATTCATAAGGAAACAGGCCATGGGGTAGCGCTTTTATGTACGTTCACTGCATGTTGGTAGCTTTGAGGAAAATACATATAATCTATTATGGATTTGGGAAAATACCATGGGCACAGCATACAAAGAAAAACACACATGAAAGGATAAATGAGTATAATGGTTCTGTTTGTCCCTAATGAAAAAAATAAATCAGTCTAATGACAAAAACAAACAGCATGAAAAGAACAAAGATAAATTCCTACAAATTGTTAAACTCCAATTAAGAGTATGTACTATAAATGCTGAGTTCACCTTTAAAGTCAACAGTAATCAAAACTGACTATATTTACTTAATACATGTTCCTGGTCTCGGGTGTTTCTTTATCTTCAGACACTTTTGGCATTGTGGACTTCTAGATAGTAAAGTCTCGCTAAACCATTTTTAACACTAACAATTTTCTTTAAAATTTGTCTACAAACAATGCCCAACATGCATCACAGAAGATCTCTGTCATTTTTTTTCTGAAAATCATGATAATTACCACCAAACATTGTGTTATTTCCAATACATCTCAAATTTTGTATTGTGTTAAACAGAATTGTGTGATGGAAATTATTATTATTATTATTATTATTATTATTTTTGAAAAAGCAGACTCTGTCTTGCTAATGCAAATTTCATAGCTTATATTTCATGTATTCTAGTAAATCCATTCAATGAAATATTTTCAAACTTTTTGTGTCATTTGGTAAAACAGCTTGATTGGAAATGACGCCTAATAAAAATACACTGCTCACAAGTGATATTTACCATGATTTTTCTTGTTTTCTTCAAATATAACTTGTCCCATATTTGATCTCAAGCATGCTCTTCACTGACACTGTTGTCGACTTGGTTATCAAGTAAACTAACTTTTGAAAAAACATTGTTTAGTGTGGTGGAAATGACGCTACAACTGTTAGAAAGTCGTAATTTTTGGAAAAATTAATAAAAAAAATAATTTTAAAACAAGTACTGAAATTCATGCTTCAACAGAAAATGAAACTGTAATATCTAAAACTTCTTGGAGTCATCATTGTGTAGTTTGATTAAAATATGATTGTAAATTGTGCGTAAAAATAAATTTATTTTGATAAATCAGATCTAGCTGAATCCCTTCTTCCCCACCTTTTCTCTTAAGTAATGAACAAACATGGCCAAACATCAGATTCTGTAAAAGTACCAAAAATAAATTATGAACGCATAGTAAAATTTTTAATGGGACCTTCATATAACAAAAAGAAAAAGTTTAAATCTGCATGTAGTTGAAAAAACACCCACTTATTGTCAACGAATCATCTGCGTTGTTATTCAAAAGAAAAAAAGTATGTTTGCCTGCATAATCTTTCGTTAATTTAATAACTTGCCCTACCTCTGAAATGACTTTACTTTTCGGCTGACATCACCAAGCCCTCTTACTTTTTAGCCCCTTCCCTCCAACCACCTGCCATCTAGAGATCATTAATAATGATCCAATTAACTCCCAATGGGTAAATTCCAATCCAGGCTTTGTTTTTTTTCTTGATGAATATTGTTTCAATCTGAAACAAAAAAACTAAAACTAAAAAGTGTTAAACTCACCGTTCTCTAAGGGAAGAGTTGGTAAGGACCGGACTCTGATCTCTGAGAATGCTGGACACAGGGGTCGAATGGTCTTTGGGGACTTTATTCTGAGCACTCCTGGCTGCCTGTGTGGACATCTTCTCAAGGGACATGGTGTAGAAATCAGGGTCAGCGTAGGCTAGCAGTATCCTACATGAATCCATATTATCCTACTTAATGTTCCTTTACAGCCTCTATGTTGACAAACTGATTGCTTTGTAATGTACCTGGGTGGGCTTTGATCTGAAACTTCCAAGGAGAGAGGGATCTAGACAGCAAGAGGAAATTTGTTGGCAAATACTGTTATATACAGTTGATGTCAGAAGTTTACATACACTTAGGTTGAAGTCATTAAAACTCATTTTTTAACCACTCCACAGATTTAATATTAGCAAACTATAGTTTTGGCAAGTCGTTTAGGACATCTACTTTGTGCATGACACTAGTAATTTTTCCAACAATTGTTTACAGACAGATTGTTTCAATTTTAATTTACTATATCCCAATTCCAGTGTGTCAGAAGTTTACATACACTAAGTTAACTGTGCCTTTAAGCAGCTTGGAAAATTCCAGAAAATGATGTCAAGCATTTAGACAATTAGCCAATTAGCTTCTGAAAGGAGGTGTATTGAATTGGGGGTGTACCTGTGAATGTATTTTAAGGCCTACCTTCAAACTCAGTGGCTATTTGCTTGACATCATGGGAAAATCAAAAGAAATCAGCCAAGACCTCAGAAAAAAATTGTGGACCTCCACAAGTCAGGTTCATCCTTGGGAGCAATTTCCAAATGCCTGAAGGTACCACATTCATCTGTACAAACAATAGTACGAAAGTATAAACACAATGGGACCATGCAGCCATCATGATGCTCAGGAAGGAGACGCATTCTGTCTCCTAGAGATGGACGTAGTTTGGTGCGAGAAGTGCATATCAATCCCAGAACAACAGCAAAGGGCCGTGTGAAGATGCTGGAGGAAACAGGTAGACAAGTATCTATTTCCACAGTAAAACGAGCCCTATATAGACATAACCTGAAAGGCTGCTCAGCAAGTAACAAGCCACTACTCCAAAACCACCATAAAAAAGCCAGACTACAGTTTGCAAGTGCACATGGAGACAAAGATCTTACATTTTGGAGAAATTTCCTCTGGTCTAATGAAACAAAAATTGAACTGTTTGGCCATAATGACCATCGTTATGTTTAGAGGAAAAAGGGTGTGGCTTGAAAGCCGAAGAACACCATCCCAACCGTGAGGGATGGCGGTGGCAGCATCATGTTGCGGGGGTGCTTTGCTGCAGGAACAACTGGTGCACTTCACAAAATAGATGGCATCATTAGGAAGGAAAATTCTGTGGATATATTGAAGCAACATCTCAAGACATCAGCCAGGAAGTTAAAGCTTGGTCGCAAATGGGTCTTCCAAATGGACAATGACCCCAAGTATACCTCAAAAGTTGTGGCAAAATGGTTTAAGGAGAACAAAGTCAAGGTATTGGAGTGGCCATCACAAAGCCCTGACATCAATCCGATAGAAAATTTGTGGGCAGAACTGAAAAAGTGTGTGCGAGCAAGGAGGCCTAAAAACCTGACTCAGTTACACCAGTTCTGTCTGGAGGAATGGGCCAGAATTCCAGCAACTTATTGTAAGAAGCTTGTGGAAGGCTACCCGTGGAACGTTTCACCCAAGTTAAACAATTTAAAGGCAATGCTAACAAATACTAACAATGTGTATATAAACTTCTGACCCACTGGGAATGTGATGAAAGAAATAAAAGCTGAAATAAATAATTCTCTCTACTATTACTCTGACATTTCACATTCTTAAAATAAAGTAGTGATCCTAACTGACCTAAGATGGGGAATGTTTTCAAAAATTAAATGTCAGGAATTGTGAAAAACTGAGTTTAAATGTATTTGGCTACGGTGTATTTAAACCTTTGACTTTAACTGTATATAATACACAACACTCAAACCACCTCTAATAATATTTATTAGTGGCATTACTAGTTTTTGAGGGCCCAAATATTGAAACTAAAGAGATAATTCACCAAAAAAGGGATGTTAGGCTAAATGTTAGGCACATGACAGCTCAGTCGCCATTCACTTGCATTGCATCTTTTTTCTATACAATGAAAGCGAATGGCAACGGAGGCTAACATTCTGTCTAACATCACCTTTTGTGTTCAATGGGAAAAAGAAAGTTGTACAGGTTTGGAACACATGAGGGTGATTAAAGATTACAGAATTTTTCTTTTTAGGGTGAACTATCCCTTTAAAAACACAACTATCATTGTGACCTGTGATGTCTGTGGCACTGCTCAGTGATCTCAGATGCAGGGGGCTTCTTTTTGTAGAAGACTGAGATGGAGGATGTGTAGAGGATTCTATCAATGATGCATTTGGACTTCAGGGCACCTGCAAACAGAAAATGTAATCAGCTACTTCGCCCCTCTTTAACAGGTGAAGAAATGTGCATCAACACTCCATTGACACATGGGGCATTGATTATTTAAATTAATTTGTCTTTAATTTCAGGGTTAATCACTTCTGTGGAAAGGTGAAATTGAGGCAAGAAACTTTTAGTTTTAACTAACTCAGACTCAAACTCATTCAGGTGTCTGTGTATCAATCCAACTTTCAAACTTCAATTAGACTGGTGCCACTTCATTTAAATAGTAAAGTGACCATGCCGGCTAATGAAACGAGCTATTTAGTTTTCATGCAAAACAAGTGTGCCGACTATAAACACATAATGATAATAAACTAAGAGTCTAATCTGCTCAAATAAAGAGGGACATATTTGTTAATCACGGCCTGACTCTTAATTACTTAAGTTAATTGTAGCCTCCGGATTTCCTTTGAAAAGGCTACTCTCTTTTTAATAGGCATGTGACAGAAAATGCCACGATGATATCAAACGCAAATCCAAGAGCTGCCTTTTATAACATGACAGCTTTGATATTTGCACCCCAGGAGGGACTGTTGTTTTAGAAAACACAGGAAAAGAAACAAGAGGGAGAACTGATGTTTTTTACGCCAGTCAAGAATGAGGCAGAAATTTTGACACAACTGTCTGTCAGCTTTAATCAAACGCACCCACAGAGAAATAAAAATATTAAAATTCACATCAAAAAGTCTTAACATTATAACATCATACATGTTAATTAGGGAAAATGGACACAAGTACTTGGATGTCACTTTGTGCATATACAGTTGTGCTCAAAAGTTTGCATACCCTGGCAGAAATTGTGAAATATTGGCATTGATTTTGAAAATATGACTGATCATGCAAAAAAAATTATTTTATTTAAGGATAGTGATAATATGAAGCCATTTATTATAATAGAAATCACCCAAATGGCTCTTGTAAGGCTGGCACCAGAATGTCTACAACCAAAAATTTCCGGTAAAAGTCAAAGAACTCTGCGAGAATCAACGTCATAGAACTCTCTCACAAAAGCTGAAATCTACACCTGAATATCACCACAGTGTGATAAATTGCAAATCACCTTGCTGCCCCCCCTTCTCTCTCCCCCTTCTCCCCTTCATCAGCTCTGGACCAACACAAAAGACACAAGATTTATATGTAAAAATATAACAAATACCATGAAAACAAAGAATGCAACTGTATGTGTTTGATATCATTTAAGAGGTCTCTGTGCGACTGGTATAGTGGTCTCTTTCCCATGTTGATAAAACTAATGGTAACAAAGTTATAAGGTCTTTGCCAAATACTGCATAATTCTGGAGGTCTTTCCCCCTCCTTGACCTACAATCGAAATGATCTCCTATATGTTAACAGGGTTAAACCCCAGGAAGTCAAGAACCCATTCACCCCCAAATTCTCATTGTTCAAAGGATAATACCATTTGGTACACAATGTTTATTCTGTCTAGATATTTAAGGAAAGTTGGCATGAAGCTCTGGGGTTCTGTAAGCAGATCTCCCATGCTGTACCGCTGCATGTATTTTTGTCAGGTATGTTTCTTTGACTTGTCTTTTATTTTTAGCAATGCTTGTTTATTCTGATCATGTGAAATTGGCTTTGATTTGAATTTCTGAAACAATGTTTTATATCCTACCTGACAAATAAATTGTTATTATTTGATTTATTCTGAATTCCTCTGAAATAATTACTGGAGCTTTAATATAGGAGGAAGCCATTTAAAGACTCTCAGTTTGAATTTAAACCACTCAGGACAACCAGGTAGGACAACCACCTAGGACAACCAGGTAGGACAACCACCTAGGACAGCCGGGTAGGATTTTAATTTCATTAGACCAGGGTAGACCATACTGGAGCTTTAATATAGGAGAAACCACTCAGGACAACCGGGTAGGAGAAAGCCATTTAAAGACTCTCAGTCACTGCTCACCGCCCGTCTTAGCAAGTTGTATGTATGTGACTAAGTGGCAATATCATCTGGTTACGAGACAAGCCAAAACAGACGATATTATTTAACCCTACAACCGCTGACTAAGATCGGAACTGGCTATCCATTTTTGGGAGGTTTACGTAATTTAATAACGGCCGGCGTAAGTCTCCAAAGATCAAAAGGACAATGAATAGAAGAGGATTTAGAGTAATCAATAACCTAAAAATGTTAAATTAAAAGAATGATCAGAAATTAATTAGAGCTTAAATATAAATTAGAGGTCAACTTAAATTGGAGTCAGATTAATATAAAATTGGAGTCAGATAAAGTGAATAACGGAATCAAATGTGTGAATTAACAATAACTGATTTACTTCAGCGCTCAGAAAAGACAGAACAACGCAGAGACCTTCAAGGGCAATTTATTGAAGTTCCACTCCGGAACGGATAGAAAATTATCCTCTTTTTTACACCCTGATCAAAAGTTTACATACCCTTGAATGTTTGGCCTTGTTACAGACACACAAGGTGACACACACAGGTTTAAATGGCAATTAAAGGTTAATTTCCCACACCTGTGGCTTTTTAAATTGCAATTAGTGTCTGTGTATAAATAGTCAATGAGTTTGTTAGCTCTCACATGGATGCACTGAGCAGGCTAGATACTGAGCCATGGGGAGCAGAAAAGAACTGTCAAAAGACCTGCATAACAAGGTAATGGAATTTACAAAGATGGAAAAGGATATAAAAAGATATCCAAAGCCTTGAAAATGCCAGTCAGTACTGTTCAATCACTTATTAAGAAGTGGAAAATTCGGGGATCTCTTAATACCAAACCAAGGTCAGGTAGACCAAGAAAGATTTCAGACACAACTGCCAGAAGAATTGTTCGGGATACAAAGAAAAACCCACAGGTAACCTCAGGAGAAATACAGGCTGCTCTGGAAAAAGATGGTGTGCTTGTTTCAAGGAGCACAATACGACAATACTTGAGAAACAAAAATGAGCTGCATGGTCGAGTTGCCAGAAAGAAGCCTTTACTGCGCCAATGCCACAAAAAAGCCCAGTTACAATATGCCCGACAACACCTTGACACGCCTCACAGCTTCTGGCACACTGTAATTTGGAGTGACGAGACCAAAATAGAGCTTTATGGTCACAACCATAAGCGCTATGTTTGGAGAGGGGTCAACAAGCCCTATAGTGAAAAGAATACCATCCCCACTGTGAAGCATGGTGATGGCTCACTGATGTTTTGGGGGTGTGTGAGCTCTAAAGGCACGGGGAATCTTGTGAAAATTGATGGCAAGATGAATGCAGCATGTTATCAGAAAATACTGGCAGAAAATTTGCATTCTTCTGCATGAAAGCTGCGCATGGGACACTCTTGGACTTTCCAGCATGACGCATGACTCAAACGTGCAGTTCATGCAAGACGACCAAAGACTTTACATGACCTGGAGGCATTTTGCCAAGACGAATGGGCAGCTATACCACCTGCAAGAATTTGGGGCCTCATAGACAACTATTACAAAAGACTGCACGCTGTCATTGATGCTAAAGGGGGCAATACACAGTATTAAGAACTAAGGGTATGCAGACTTTTGAACAGGGGTCATTTCATTTTTTTCTTTTTGCCATGTTTTGTTTTATGATTGTGCCATTCTGTTATAACCTACAGTTGAATATGAATCCCATAAGAAAAAAAAAGAAATGTGTTTTGCCTGCTCACTCATGTTTTCTTTAAAAATGGTACATATATTACCAATTTTCCAAGGGTATGCAAACTTTTGAGCACAACTGTATTTTAAGCCATGTTAAACTATATAAAAAAACACTGGACAAATAAAAGTTTGGATGCACTTGACTAAATTCAATTTCTCATGATCTTATAACTGACCTTATGACTTAAGCTTAAATACTTTATAATTAGTTATAAATACAAGTATAAATTGTGCCTACGTATACATTTCTTTACAAAACTTTTTATTTTTTTATAGAGGAGTATGATTGGATAGTGACTAGTCAAGCATAGAGTACATGGGAAATCCTTCAAGACTGTTGAACCTCATGAAACATCTCAGGTTGGACATCATGAAGTTGGTTAAAAGAATACCCAGAGTGTGTAGAGCTGCAATTTAGGCAATAGGTGCTACTTTGAAGAATCCCAGAGCTTTGATTTAACATTCTTTTGTCACTACACAGTACACAATCCCCATACATCCATTTGTATTATTTAATATTTTGGATGACTTTAAGCAAAATGTGTAAAATATAATAGCTGCCATTGCATCATCAGTCAAATATCACCCACCACAAAAGCAGGCTGAGGGACAGTCTCTTTCTTAAACGTATAGGGCCCCAGTTTGAGGCGGTGGAGTCGCTATCTGGTGTCTTCGGACAGCTGGCACATCTTACGATGAGTGTACGGTGAAGGGCAGTGGCTCTGGGACGCCACCGTTGGCTTCTCGTATCCACAAGGTGGCGCTGTGTGTGGCTTTCTCTTCTTTGCAGGTGCAGGGCTATTTCTTACACGACGGGGCTTGGAGGAAAGTCCACATAACTGGATATGGAAAAGGACACATAATGCATCAAACATAATGCATACCTGTGCAATTTTGTGGTATAAATAAAAAATGTAATTACTTGAATAATTATTTAAAACAATTATGCGATTATGTGACAATACTAGCAGTTATGACACCATCAGCAATCACACATACAACTGGCTCTTAATTTCTGTGAACTTTCATTTATTACATAAACTATCAGAACGCTGCTTTCTGCAAAGACCCTGGAATAAACAGTTTTCTTAAGTGCATGTAAACGTGGTCAGTATAAGCGCATGGGAAAAGTCTAATTGCTTATAAAAGTAATAGTACACCTCTTTTCAACATGCTGCGTGATTTTAAGAATACTTCATATTCGTAGCACAAATGGTGTGGGGTGATTTACATGCCAAAGTTTCATACTCAGGGTAAGGTTTTTTTTTTTTTTAAATCCTTAATCCTAAGTATGTGCAATAGCCTAGTGATAGTGATGCTTGTCTTAGCACAGAAATGATACAGTTCACCTTTTAAATTAAAAATAAAATAAAATATATTTTCCACCAAAGAAACGATAGAACTCCAATAGGAAGAAAGTATAAGATTGAACTTTATTGCAGTAATATTGCCTAAGTCTTTCTGTTCGTATAGTGCTAATCCACTAATCTTCTTCTTTTGTATACATGTAACCTGATGTAAACCTTTTCTCAGTGTTCCAATCTCACCTTTGCAGGCAAATGACTTCAATAACTCTAATCTCAGCTAACATAATTCTGAGCCCCAATAACTTTGTTCCTGCAGGCGCTGCCTGGATAAATACGTTTTTAAAAATGTTAATTGCGTTTGATGGCTGGTCTCAACCTAATATGATAATGGCATTACATGGATGTAAAAAACAATGATAATTTAAATGCTAAGTGGAACATCCTGTCATATTAAGCCATTTTTAAAAAGCAGAAAAGAAAAAAGTAAACCCTGATAGAGATTGCTGTTTGAAGAGTAGAGATTTAATGAAATTAAACTAAGTGGCTTTTTCTCCTTTTATTCTTCTTTCCCTCTCTCTCTCTCTTCCTTTTTCTTTGGACGGAGAGACAAAGAGGCCTTTTTAAAGCAGGAGTTGCACTTGTCTGATGTGATTAGTGGCTCGGCTGGTGTTGGTAATGGGAGATAAAGCTGGATGTCCTTGAAACAACAAAAGCCAGCACCACAAGTAGCTTATTAAACAAGAAACAAGAAGCTCTGTTCAAATGCATGCAAATCACGCAGAGAAAGCCTGTTTTACAAAATGCCATGTCAAGTCCGAGCTAGAGGCATCCACAAAGGGAGGACTTTCACATGAAACAGGCCCAAAGACAGGGTCAAAGAAACGTGACATGAAGGTTGCAAGGACACAATCAGCATCTCTAAATGGGCCATCCTCAAAGACAGACAGGTTTGAGAATTCTCAATTCTATGTAATTACCTGTATCGTAAAAGAGCATCCTGAGATGGGGTGGCAGACCACTAGAATGACAGCAGCTAACAAAACAAATAGCACAGATGGTAGGAGACAGTTTTGATTGATAGGGAGTGCCATCATATTCCCACATATACTGTATCTAAGTCATTTGATAATTCTTCCTTTTTTCTTTTTTTTTTTTTTAAACCTCAGTGTTTCTGTCAACTTAGGATCACATATAATACCATAGTGCCTCAGCTGCACTATAATGAGAACTTGTTTAAAAAAACAATTAAGAAAATATGCCTGGTGAAAAACCAGAATGATAGATAGGGTGTTGTGGGTGGTTGTCAAGGTGTATCTTTGCGGTTGCTAGATTGTTGGTTAAAAGAACCAGCTCCCAGGTTTCTATGATATTACCATTAAAGGGATAGCTCACCCAAAATTAAAATTCTCTCATCATTTACTCACCCTCATGCCATCCCAGATGTGTTTGACTTTCTTTCTTTTGCAGAACACAAACGAAGATTTTTAGAAGAATATCTCAGCTCTGTTGGTCCTCACAATGCAAGTCCTCAGCGTGCGTGAACGCAGCGTTGCAACAGCAACAACACCCGGACTCACTTATTATTATTCTGGGAGATTTTAATAAAGCTAACCTCACCTGTGAACTGCCAAAATACAAACAACACATCACGTGGCCCACCTGAGACAGAAATATACTGGACCACTGCTACACCACTGTAAAGGATGCATATCGCTCTGTCCCACGTGCAGCTTTATGTCTCTCTGATCACTGTCTGGTTCATCTTCTCCCAACCTACAAGCATAAACTAAAATAAGGACTGTAAAGAGATGGAGTAATGAAGCAGAGCTGGAACTACAAGCCTGCTTTGACTGCACTTATTGGAGTGTTTTTGAAGCTGCAGCCACAGACCTGGATGACCTCACAGATACTGATTTCTGTGAGGATATGTGCATCCCTACTAGGACATTTAGATTACAGAAAAACTTGTCATGCCAAAGAGGATGCTTACAGAAGTGGGGATAAAATATTGAAAAATCAGTTTTCAGCCAACAATCCTGCATCTGTGTGGAAAAGCCTGAAAAGCACAAGACACCTCCCCCTCGCTCTGTAGAGAGTCAACTAATGGCTGATGAACTGAATATGTTGTACTGCAGGTTTGAAAAGCCCAGTCTCACACCCCTTGCCTGCTCTGTTCTTCACTTCACACACACACACCAACACCTCCTAGGACCCCCCTCCTCCCCCCTCCTGCTACTCAATTTGCACTTATGATCTGTGAGGAGGATGTGTGCCGGTCTTTCAGAAACAAAAGACTAGGAAAGCTTCAGGCCCAGACGGTGTTTCACCTGCCTGTCTGAAAGTCTGCGCTGACCAACTGCCCCCCATCTTCAATAGATCACTGGAGCAGTGTGATGTTCCCTGCTGCTTCAAATGCTCCACCATCATTCTGGCACCCAAAAAAACCCAAATCACAGGACTTAATCACTACAGACCTGTCGCTCTCATGTCTGTGGTCATGAAGTAATTTGAAAGACTGGATTTGGCCTACTTGAAGGATATCACTGGACCACTGCTGGACACCCTTCAGTTTGCTTACCGAGCAAACAGGTCTGTGGATGATGCTGTCAATATAGACTGCATTATATCCTGCAACACCTCGACAGACCTGGGACTTATGCAAGGATCCTATTTGTGAACTTCAGTTCAGCCTTCAATACATCATGCCTGATCTTCTCTCAACCAAACTAACCCAGCTCTCTGTGCCCACCCCAATCTATCAATGGATCACCAGATTTCTGACAGATAGGCAACAGTTAGTGAGACTGGGGAAACTCACATCCGGGACCCTCACTATTAGCACTGCTGCTCTTCAGGGATGCATTCTCTCTCCACTGCTCTTTTCCCTGTACACAAATGACTGCACTGCAAAGGACCCCACTGTCAAGCTCCTGAAGTTTGCAGACCACACCATGGTCATCAGTCTCATCTGCGATGGTGACGAATCTGCATACAGACGGGAGGTTGAACAGCTGGCTGTCTGGTGTGATCACAACAACCTTGAGCGCAACACGCTCAAAACAGTGGAGATGATAGTCGACTTCAGGAGAAATCTCTCTGCACTCCCCCCTCACCATTCTGAACAGCACTGTGGCAGTCATTCAGGTTCCTGGGCTCTACTCTCGGGACCTGAAGAGGAACACCCACATAGACTCCATTGTGAAGAAGGCTCAGCAAAGGTTGTACTTCCTTCGCCAGCAGAGGAAGTTCAACCTGCCACAGGAGCTGCTTACTCAGTTCTACTCAGCCGTCATTGAGTATGTCCTGTGTACATCGATATCTGTCTGGTTTGGTTCAGCCACCAAATCAGACAGAAGGAAACTACAATGGACAGTCAGGACTGCTGAGAGGATTACTGGTTCCCCCCTGCCCACACTCCAAAACCTGTACGTCTCCAGAGTGAGGAAACATGCAGGTAGAATCACTCTGGATCCCACACACCCTGTTCATTCCCTCTTTGAACTGTTTCCCTCTGGCTGGTGCTACGGAGCACTGAGCGCCAGGACATCCAGGCACAAGAACAGTTTTTACCCTCAGGCCATGTAAAAGGTCTCTACTTTAATGGAAAGGAGGAAGCGGGAGACGGCGAGATCCAACTCAAAAAGGTAATTTATTTTCTCAAACACAAACTTGCTTTTCAGCACAATGTAATAACAGCACAGTCTCAGTACGTGCGTGGCAGGTCTATCCCTCTCACTGGCGTCCGGCTCGCTCTTAAAGCCCGTCTCCACTTTCACTGCAATGACAGACAGCTGTTAAAAGTCAATCATTGCCAGGTGATGATCCTTACCGTTCTCATCCCTTGATCTCGCTCTCCATTCACAACCCGGCACTCAACCACGCCTCTACCACCACAGGCCATCTTCCACATGAACAATTAACTGCCTCAGGACTCCTCCATAGTGTAATAATGTATATACATATCTCATGTGCATATGTAAATTCACATATTTAATTCAATAACTGTACATACCCCTACCTTGCACATATATTACCACTTGCACATGTACATTCGCCATTCTGTTATATGTCCTATTATTTGTGTCTATTTATACTCTTACCTTGTTTTACATTCTGTGTCTCACTGTAATGTTCTGTGTGTACTTGTTTCTCCTTTCACCCAAAAAAATAAATAAATTCCTTGTGTATGTGAGAACAATTGGAAATAAAACTCATTCTGATTCTATACTTTTGAAACAGTGAGTATTTTAACATTTATGGATTGGCAACATTTACTTCCATTGTAAGTGCCTCACTATCACCAAGATATTTGCTTTTTTACTATAATAATAGTGATGCTTGCCTTAGCAAGTGCCACTAATATCAAACGCCCAGAGACTCGCAGACATGGCAGGCTGACCGTGCTTCACATCACTCTCCTCAATAATGGACGTCGTTGAAAACGCCACTTTGGGAGAGATACCCTGAAGGAATAAGACAGGAGAATAGAAAGCAGAATAATAAATTTTTTTGTTTTTGTTTTAAATCACAAAACTTTTAAAAATGATGAAAAGACAGATGGAAAATGCAGATAATAACACTCTTGGCAGATCAATTTAGGAAAACACATCTACGTCTTCAAGCAAATAGCGGGAAAATGGCTCTGCCTTTTAAGATGCATCAGAGATATGACAAAGCGCTGAGGAAGAGACACACGCACGGGGAAGGAGACGGATCTCTTCATCACACTCTCTCTCTCCGGACCGGGGGCTTCTGGGAGACAGGCGCGGACGTGGATACAGAAACTCTTTAAACGTAGCCAGGATTTCACCTTCTGCACAGTCAAATAAAAAATAGATGATGAAATGTTAAATTCTGTTTTTTGTTGACAGCACTGGGTAATAAAACTGTTTCTGGGCAATAAAGCTGTTTCTTTGACTTTTCGTCATGTGTTTTGAAGCAATAACACAACAGAAATGAACATTTGTCAAAACATTTCAGCCCAAGAGACCTCTGTGGAAAGGCGCGCGATTTATGCATACTGTAATGAGAGATCTCAACCCAGTCATGTATTTATTCCCTGCTGATGCTGGTTAATTGTGGATATTATGGTAGCAGGCCCAACAATTCAGGCATTGTGTCAAATGCAGAGGCTGGGGCCCTCAATCTAATGTCAAAGCCATGCTCAAATTAAAGGGATTGTTGACTGTCATGTTTACTCACCCTTATGGTGTTCCATACCTTTATGAACACAACGAAAAAGATGTCAGGCAGAATGAAAGCCTCAGTCACCATTCACTTTCATTGTATGCAAAATCAGCAATATATGGAAAAGCCTCGATATACTTCCAGAAAAGTTCCTTTTCATTCTTCGTTCAGGAGTAAAAAGAAGTTAAACAGCCAAGCAATGGTATCAGAACATTCAGACACCCGCCACACTGCTGTGGGAGGCATTTAGAAGTACATTTAAATATGAGGATGCTCAGTAAAACCTTAACCAATGTGTTCAACTATAATGTGTTATCAATGACTTTATGCCTCATTCTATGAGTAGACTTCACATCAGGTCAGTAAAAGAAGCCATTTTAATCACTCGATGATTTAAAGTAATATGTATGCAGTAGAAAATGTTTAATTTGTCTTGTTTATATTCTGAATTCATGATGCTAATGCGCTAACATGCTATACATGGCCATTATATGTGCCGCTTACACTTTGTTATTGTGATTTATAATGACACTGATACAGTTGCAAAAATAAGTATATAAAAGTGATAATGTTCAGAATTAAGACAAAAGCATAATCATGGGCATATCTTACTTTAGACAGATGTGTGAATGGCTTTCGCTGCAGATGGCACATGAGTGAAAAGGCACTTGAGAGTATTTGAGAAAATTGTATTCCTTTAGTAGATTAATTAAACAAAAATAAATCTCATGACATGGCCTTGGAAAATGTCTTTAAGTGAATGATCATACAGATGTAGGTAAGTTGCACCAGGTCGCTAATAATTCTACACACCAATGTGTTCATGTTGACTCATTTTGACTCACTAAACACATAAACAGGTTGGTGGAGCTCCAGGTCACACCTAACGATGACGTGGACCAATAGCAGTAGGAAGGTGTTTTGCTGTCAAATAGAAGCTGCTACGAACCACCGAAACAAATGCAAAAACACCTTCTTTTTGGCCGGATTTTGTTCTAAATGACATCACACCTGTTCATTCTTCGATTTTGTAGGAAGTACATCAAGGCCTTAACTTCTCGTCTTACAGGTTTGGAACAACATGAGGGTGAATATATGATTTCATTTTTATTTTTGGGTGAACGATCCCTTTAATGTTTACAGTTTACAGCAATATGTTGAAGATGGAGAATTCAATCTACAGTCTCAAAATATCCACAAGGGTCACAGCTGGAAAGGATGTGAGATCTTACCTGGACAAACTAAAGATACCCCAAAGGATTCTTACTCTCCAGATGCTCGGATATAACACCTGGGTCAACCACTCCTGGTGGAAAAACATTAACATGAGGTAATTTCATACCAAACACCATTTCTTTCAACTTTTACAAACCTAGAACTGAGCTACTGGACTTTATTTTTTACTGCTCTAGCATTGTATTCTTTTTCACGTTTGTGTATTTTCCTCATCTATCGACACTAGTATCATATTTTTCTTTAAAGTGCCTTGGAGTATGATGCAAAGGTACATGGTAATCAATCATATAATCATATAGGGGCTATATATCAAAGTTTCATAGTATCTGAGACCATCAGTGCACCCTGGTATAAAAACGTGTAATAAAAGTGGCCTTGGCATTACCGTTATACTATATTTGCACCACCATTTACAGCATATTCTTGCATTTCATGCACAATAACCATAGTTTAACTGTTGTATTTGTAGTTGGCTCATCACAGGTAAAACTATGGATGAATCCTCTTTTTCACAGTTGCCCTGCTGAAAATAGCAACAACAACAAAATACAGCTTAAGATGGCTAGCTGGTCTAAGCTGGCTTTAGCCCGTCACGCAGCCTGGCCAAGCTGGTCTAGCTTGTCTCCCAGCTTGACCAGTTAAAAAGTGCCCAAAACCGGTTTAAAACCAGCTAACTGACCAGCCTGACCAGGCTGGGCGACCGGCTAAAATAAGCAAACCAGCTTAGGAGACTTTTAGCTGTTTTGTCAGCAGAGTAGAACAATATAACTATACGTTCTCCTGAACAAACTATTAACAGGAGCTATAACTACAACAGAGTCATAGACAAATAATTGTCTGAGGTGTAAAAACAAACAAACAAACAAACGTTTATAGCATTTTTTTTATTTTTTTTTACGTTTTAATGACTTTAAAAAAGTCATATGCTGTAACCATTAAGTAAAATGTATTAAAATACTTTCCTTGCAACTTGAGTAGATGAGAATGTACACAACCTTTTTTTATTTACATTTTTTTTTTAAATATAATTAATTTCGGAGTCAAGAATCAAATGAATAGGTTTTCTCAGGGTTATTCCATTTGACCTAAACAAAATGTGCCTTTTCATAAAAAATTTTTGATATCTTTTAAAAACTTCACACACAGTCTTGAGTGTCAATTTTTATTTTATTTTTTACTATTTTATTTTATTATTTTATTTTAAACAAAAGTCAAGCAACATAATGGTTTCACCACCAGACGGATTTAGGTAGACATGCGTTTTTCAAATAATTAGAAGATTGCTTCACTGCTTGATTTTTAAAGTCAAAATAAAAAAATGCTATTCTGTACTACTCATGCCAACACTTCTTTTTTCCCCAAGAATTTCAGCTTTTATTGTGATTTTTCTTTTACATTTTTTAATTTTGTCTCCGTACTGCTACACCACATGACATTTTTTACTTTAAGCCCCAGACAAAATATCAAAGTAACTTTGAACCCAGTAATTGTAAAGTCCAAAATGTATTTAAATTATTGTTTTTTTGAGAATTGCATTTTTATGTAATCTTGAATAGTTTTTTACCTAACTGCTGCAATGTCCTCAATAGATTTAGTAGGCCAGAATCTACCATGGTGTGCCATTCAGAAATGAATGAAGAATGCCTTTTGAATTCCAACTGAATTCCTAAATTAAAATTAATATAGCAAACGTGATGTAAAATTGTAATTTGAACTGGACTGCTATAAATTTAGGGTTTAAATAACTTATTTCACATTTCAGTATGAATTACTTATAAACATATATCTATGTAAAACATGCAGCCAGCGCTAACCATGTTTTATCGCAAACACTGAAAGCCAAGGAGGTAAGAATGACACATTAAGCCGTAGGACTTTGAAAAGTAATGGTTATCCCTAAAAATGATGAGGAACAAATATAAATTTCTAAAAGTGGTGGGGACATGTCAGCTCTGGATATAAAGATTGCTAAGTCCCAGTTTAAACTGCTTATAATGATGCCCAATGAAAGAGCTTTCCTCTAGGTGAACCACATATTATTGCTATTGCTAAGAGACAGACCTCACAATGACTCATAGAGGCCAGTTCAATTGCACACAGGAATGAGCCATGTCAGTGTTTAAGAAGGGAAATGCAAACAGTTCACAGCAGCAATTAGGATGTTTTTATGGCAGTGAGGTGAGCCAAGCATAAGGGACTAATGGGTCGAGACTCTGGTTAAAATGACAGCACAGTGGGGTGGTGAAGATCTTTATAAGCACAAAGGCTTTTAGTTATGACAGCCCCATTACCTGTGCATGTGTGTCGAGATTTGTAGATGGATGTGTTTTCTCATTCACATTAGCTCTCACCATCTTATCCTCTGCCATCTAAATGCAAGTTATTTGTTTTTGTCTTTTCTGACTGATTGCTTCAGTTATTCCGACTGACTGGCCTGAAAAATACACGCATTTCACACCGTTCTTGAATGATAGCTTCAGCCATTCTGGATTTGAGCCCCTCACACTTGTGTTTTGCATGTGTTTGTGTATGAACAGATCTGACAATGTTTATAAACACTACCATACAGGCTTAAACAAAATCTGTATTATTATATTTGATAACACTTTCTATGAAACTTGCATCGGAAAGGTTATGAATGAATTATAATGCATCAGTGCATTCATAATATCTCATAATACACCTATAGTATGTTACAAATTCTCATAAATAATTGTAACTATAGTTATAATACATTAATATAGCTGCAAGCAGTGATGACGGGACCAAGCACCATGGGTCCATTTCACCTGGTGTCTTTCGGAAAACAATGCAAGGTGGACACATGCATTTGGCGTTTGACATTATTCTAAACAATTTTGAAGCAATCTGCATAAATACAAGAGGACTATTTTAAAGTCTGTTGTAAGAGCCACACTTCCTGCTGCCAGGTGGTGGTGCTATGACCATGACCCAAAATAGTCACATCCATGTGATTATCCCCCAAGACTAAACATACATCTCAATTTCACACAAATCAAAATCACATAATACACACAGAAGATATGAGACACTTCCTATTTCCCATTTTTTGCCATTAATTTAATGCCTCGCCATGGCGACACCGTTCAAAATATAAAAAATTAGTTAACAATTTAGCATCTACAATGTCTTGGCATGATGTTGCACAAATTTGGTGCCTGTCACATGAATCCCCTAAGAGGAGTATTTAAAAGTTCAGATCCTGTGATTTTCAGAAAATCCCAAATGGCTGACTTCCTGTTGGGTGAGCTAATGACTGTTTGTATGAAAGTTGTTCAGCTTGTTAAGAACAATATATGTACAAAGTTTGGTGACTCTAGGTGAAAATGGGGGTGCTACAGAGACCCCATTAGATGCCCATTTTCAAGGGGGCACTACAGATTCCTCCTTAGACGCCCATGTGTGAAAATCTAACCAGTCCTAATGGCCATGACTCTGATGTGTGTGTGCAAAATTTCATGAAATTTTAAGCATGACAAGTGCCTCAAAAACATCCAACTATAGGAAGATATGAATAATAACAATGAATGCATTGCCATGGCAACAGTATTTAAGATATCAAACATTCCTTTACAAATTTAAATCAGCAGTGTCTTCACATTATTCTTAAGAATTTTGAAGCAATTCATGTAAACACAAGAGGGCTATTTCAAAGTCTGTTAAAAGTACCATACTTCCTGCTGCCATTTGGTGGTGCTATGACCGTGACCCACAATAGCCACATCAATGTGATCAGCCCCATTACCTAACATACAGCTGAATTTTCATCAAAATTACACAATACACACAGAAGATATAAGGCACTTCCTGTTTCCCGTTTTTCACCATAAATGTATTGCTTCGCCATGGTGACACCATTCAGAATATCAAAAATCTGTTCATAATTTAGCATCTGCAATGTCTTGGCATGATGTTGTACAAATTTGTTGCCAGTCACATGAATCCCCTAGGAGTATTTAAAAGTTCAGAGCCTGTGATTTTCAGAAAATCCAAAATGGCCAACTTCCTGTTGGGCAGAGCTAATGACTGTGAGTATGAAAGTTGTTTGGCTTGATGAGAACTATATATGTACCAATTTTGGTGACAGTAGGTGAAAATGGGGGTGCTACAAAGCCCCCTTACATGCCCATTTTCAAGGGGGCACTACAGAGCCCCCCATAGATGTCCATGTGTGAACTTCAGCCCAGTCCTAATGGCCAACGACTCTGATGTGTGTGCAAAATTTCATTAAATTTTAAGCATGACAAGTGCCTCAAAAACATCCAAATATAGGAAGAAATTAATAATAACAATGAATGCATTGCCATGGCAACAGTATTTAAGATATCAAATATTTCTTTACAAATTTAAATCAGCAGTGTCTTCACATTATTCTAAAGAATTTTGAAGCAATTCATGTAAACACAAGAGGGCTATTTCAAAGTCTGTTACAAGTACCATACTTCCTGCTGCCAGTTGGTGGTGCTATGACCGTGACCCATAATAGCCACATCAATGTGATCAGCCCCCATTACCAAACATACAGCTGAATTTTCATCAAAATCACACAATACACACAGAAGATATAAGGCATTTCCTGTTTCCCATTTTTCACCATAAATGTATTGCTTCGCCATGGCGACACCATTCAGAATATCAAAAATTATTTCGTAATTTAGCATCTGCAATGTCTTGGCATGATGTTGTACAAATTTGTTGCCAGTCACATGAATCCCCTAGGAGTATTTAAAAGTTCAGAGCCTGTGATTTTCAGAAAATCCAAAATGGCCGACTTCCTGTTGGGCAGAGCTAATGACTGAGAGTATATAAGTTGTTCGGCTTGATGAGAACTATATATGCACCAATTTTTGTGACAGTAGGTGAAAATGGGGGTGCTACAGAGCCCCCTTACATGCCCATTTTCAAGGGGGCACTACAGAGCCCCCCACACCAAAAAAACCAAACATTTTGTGATCAAAACTCCTGGTGCTTCCTCTACACCACTTTCTAAGATAGGGTCAGCTAATTAAGCTTTCGGGCCCATACCCCGAACATGACGGTTAAAATCCCTCCTCTACCAATGAACCCCTACGTACTCACCATTCTTTTGTCCAGCCTCGGACTGGGAACTACCCTAACTTTTGCCAGCTCCCACTGGCTGCTTGCTTGAATAGGACTGGAAATTAACACCCTAGCGATTTTGCCCCTCATGGCCCAGCACCACCACCCACGAGCGGTAGAGGCAACCACCAAATACTTCCTGACCCAAGCTACTGCAGCAGCCATAATCCTGTTTGCAAGCACGACAAATGCCTGACTCGTCGGAGAGTGAGACATTAACAACTTATCACACCCTCTTGCCGCTACAATGGTCATTGCTGCCCTAGCACTTAAAATTGGGCTAGCGCCAGTCCACTTCTGAATGCCAGAAGTACTACAGGGCCTGGACCTATTAACGGGATTAATTCTTTCAACCTGACAGAAACTTGCACCGTTTGCACTAATCATACAAGTGGCCCCAGCCATCAACCCCACACTCTTAACGTTACTGGGGGTAACGTCAACACTAGTTGGCGGGTGGGGCGGACTAAATCAGACCCAACTTCGAAAAGTCCTAGCCTACTCATCAATCGCCCACATGGGATGAATAGTCATCATCTTGCAGTACGCCCCACAACTGACACTCCTTGCACTAGGAACGTACATTTTTATGACATCCGCAGCATTCCTGGCACTGAAAGCCTCGTCCGCCACAAAAATTAACACTCTGACAATAGCATGGTCAAAAAGCCCGGTTCTAGTAGCAACGACTGCTTTGGTCCTACTCTCCCTGGGAGGCTTACCTCCCCTGACTGGATTTATACCAAAATGGTTAATTCTACAAGAATTGACTAAACAAGACCTGCCTCTCACGGCAACGGTGATAGCTCTGGCTGCCCTACTGAGTCTCTACTTTTATCTGCGTCTATGCTACGCAATGACCCTGACAGTTTTCCCCAGTACAGTCAACTCAATCGCCCCCTGGCGGGCCCAATCAACCCAATTAACCCTCCCACTGGCCCTCTCCACAACCATTGCGCTAGGACTACTCCCTCTGACCCCAGCAGTCCTACTGATGGCTACATAGGGACTTAGGATAATAATATAGACCAAGAGCCTTCAAAGCTCTAAGCAGGAGTGAAAACCTCCTAGCCCCTGATAAGACTTGCGGGACTCTATCCCACATCTTCTGAATGCAAATCAGACACTTTAATTAAGCTAAAGCCTTTCTAGATGAGAAGGCCTCGATCCTACAAACTCTTAGTTAACAGCTAAGCGCCCAAGCCAGCGAGCATTCATCTACTTCTTCCCGCCGTTAGCCGGGTGAGGCGGGAAGAAAGCCCCGGCAGAGGTTAGTCTGCGTCTTTAGATTTGCAATCTAATGTGCTCTTCACCACGGAGCTATGACAGGAAGAGGACTCAAACCTCTGTCTTCGGGGCTACAACCCACCGCCTATAACACTCGGCCATCCTACCTGTGGCAATCACACGCTGATTCTTCTCTACCAACCACAAAGACATTGGCACCCTTTATCTTGTATTTGGTGCCTGAGCCGGAATAGTAGGAACTGCCCTAAGCCTTCTAATCCGAGCCGAACTGAGCCAACCCGGATCACTTCTCGGCGACGATCAAATTTATAATGTAATCGTTACCGCCCACGCCTTTGTTATAATCTTCTTTATAGTAATACCCATCTTAATTGGGGGATTTGGAAACTGACTTGTACCGCTAATGATTGGAGCCCCTGATATGGCATTTCCCCGGATAAACAACATAAGCTTCTGACTTCTGCCCCCCTCATTCCTTCTGCTGTTGGCCTCTTCCGGGGTTGAAGCCGGGGCCGGAACGGGGTGAACAGTATATCCCCCACTTGCGGGTAATCTTGCCCATGCCGGAGCCTCTGTAGATTTAACTATTTTTTCCCTACACTTGGCAGGTGTTTCGTCAATTCTCGGAGCAATCAACTTTATTACCACAACAATTAACATGAAACCTCCAGCCATCTCCCAATATCAGACACCCCTATCAGACAGCCCTAATGGCTGACGACTCTGATGTGTGTGCATGAGTTTTCATGCATGATTAGTACCACAAATTTACTGAAAACCATGAATAATAATAATAATCCTTAGAAGAACAATAGAGTCTCCGGACTTTCAGTGCTTGGGCCCTAATAATAAACCTTAGAAGAACAATAGGGTCTCCGCACTTTTCAGTGCTCATAAGTATTCATTGAGTGTAATGCATTATAACAGTCAACATCCAATAGATTTTATAAGAACAAGATTTTATAAGGTGTATTATAAGACATTAAAAAAATAGCCAATTTGTAAAATATGTAAGAATTTTAGTGAGATTGGGTTGTAAATATGCATTACAATGGGCTTCATAGAAAGTATTTAAGATTAGAGATATATTTTGGTGAACAACAGACAATGTTTTGATGCTTCTTGCCCTGAGATTTATATGTATTTAAAAATATTGTTTTCTTTACAGCGATTCAAACGTACTTTTGCTGCTTTGCAATATAAGCACTTAATAAGAAACTGAAAATGTCTTATTTTTTTATCAAACACTTTATTAGAATTAAATGTATAGACACAAAGCATGAATATAACAAAACATTACAGGTCATTTGCTTTATATTTAAGCAATTTTCAAGCATTCCGATTTGAACAAACAACTAAGATGACTATCATGACAATTAAAAGAATTCATAAAATATAATGCAAGCAATCACTTTATCAGAATGAGTACAGCTGAGTGAAATACAATTTCTGTACTCATAAAAGGCAACTCCAAATAGCAAGGCAAAGAAAGTAGTTGGTATTCACCAAAGCACTGAAAAAGCAATAAATGTGGCTGGTGGGATAATTTAGAGTTGATGTGTTCCCTATGTAATATCTCACAAGTGAGAATTAATACCGAGGACTTATCCACACTCGCTGAGTCCTATCATTATGTAAAAACTCATCAACAAATATCTGGTGAATTGACAATACTGTAGTTCACAATTTCTGCTAGAACATTCAAGGCTGTGATGCTCACTGAGGTTCCTCTTTTATGTCCCTGTGTGTTTAATTTTCTGTAACCTTTTACCTGATTCTTCCCATTTCCAGTATTATTCCCTTGATGACTGCTGGACGTTCTGTCAAAAGTGCTGAAATTGAGTCTGTCCTCTGCACTTCAATAACTGTCTGGTTTGGTTCAGATATGAAATTGGACATCAGAAGACTACAAAGGACTGTTCGGACTGCTGAGCGGATTATTGGTTGCCCCCCTGACCACCCTTCAAGAACTGTACACTTCCAGAGTGTGGAAAAGGGCTGGAAAAATCACTCTGGACCCCACTCACTCAGCCCACTACCTTTTTGAACTGTTGCCTTCTGGCCGGCACTACAGAGCACTGAGCAGCAGAACCATCAGGCACAAGAACAGTTTTTTTTTCCCTCAGGCTACCCATCTCTTGAACAGTTAAAACTGCCCCATTGAGCAATAATTATGTGCAATACACAGCTTAGTCTATTTATATTTATCCAACATATCCTACCTCTTCTGCATTACATTCCCTTGCACTATCTGTATAGAACAGATTTGTATTTGTACATGCGTATACAGTATATTTGTCTCATTGTGTATCTCTGTATATACTTATATTTTCTATTCGCTTTTTATTTTTATTCTATTTTTTTTATGATCTCAGTCTTGTTGTTGTATTGTTTGTGCACTGGAAGCTTCTGTCACCAAGGCAAATTCCTTGTATGTGTAAGCATACTTGGCAATAAAGCTCATTCTGATTCTTATCATTTCTATTTATATAATTTATAATAATAATAATAACAAAATTGGTGCATGACACCTCTGAGGATTTGGACAGCCAAAATGAACACAAGATCAGCCCTGTTCCTGTAAGATGACATTTTCATCTGCTCCCTGTTGTGAAACATGAAATTCCATTATGCACCTGTTAATGTGTCCTGTAAGCTTGGTCTCATCTATCAGGTTGTTGAGCTTGTAGTAATCCAGGAATGTCCGTGCCACATTTATACCCAGCTTCATGTCTGTAAAGGGGAGATTAAGGGGCCTTCCAGCTCGCTTTATACAGATTACTACATTAACAGCACCTCTAAACTACAGTATATAACCACTGACATGTCTACAAAACCTCACAGGCAACATTTTAGCAGGAGAATTTTAAACATACAGTGACCCTCCTTATTAGTGATCAACCAATGTTTTTTAAGGACATTTTTTATACCGATATCTAGAGAACAAGTTGACTGATGGATGATTTAATACAGATTATAATGCAGATATAAAATAAGATAGAGGCAAATAATTGCTAAAATTAAATATCTACACTAAATGCTTCTCATTTCTGTAGCTCAATTAGTAGAGCATGGCCCTAATGCCAAAGTCATGGGTTTGATTCCCATGGAATGCACTATACTGATATAATGTATAAGTTGGATTAACTGTATGCCACTTTAGTATCTGCCAAATGCATAAATGTAAGACAGAGTTTTTTTTTTTTCTCCTGTTTTACAGTCATAGTAAAATCAGCACTGTGCCAGCATATAAGAGTCAAACACCTTGAGCCCACTCCAGCAATCTGTCTCTGTATTCCTAAAGAGACAGTCAACAACAAAGCAATATCTGAATGTCTCCTAGGCCCCAGCACTGTTAAAATGTCAGATCCTTTGGAACCTTTAAATCTCTGTTCTGACGTACCGGTATTAATTGAAAAATAAATAAATAAGAGCTCGATTTTCTCCCATCTTGTACCAATGCGACCATTTGCAGAAAATAACTGGCCAATACCCAGCAAAGCAATGCAGAGAGTAAATAAGCAGGACAGCCGAGCTAGCGCTCAGCTCCTCGTGAAAATAAATCAAACGCCTCTCAGTCAAGTCAACCAAAAGGAAAAAAAAAATGCATATCATTCCTGCAGTTACTTACAGATGGAGCTTTATTTAAATTCATGCATCTACTCCACAACCTACCCCAACAAGCCCTTCCTCCACCGTGCCCACATTACAGAGCACATCAATTACCAAAAGCATTGCATCAAAGAGCTGTGAGGGCACTTACAATTCAACTGAAATGGTGGGAGCCGTTTAACACTAAGAACCACACACTAGGCAAACATTAAAATAATTATCCTTTCACTTAAACCTTGAAGATCCAGCATGATTTAGATCAGTGGTTCTCAATTGGCGAGTTGCAGGTCTGTTCTAATAGGGTTGCACACAACACGGAAAAAAACAAATGCTAAATGCAAAGATTAAAATGCAACCATCCACATAATCGTGCATAGTTCGGAAAGCAAAATAAATACTTATCAACTTTTACAAGGGAAAAAATGCTTTCCACATCTTAAGTTGTTGGCATCAAAGGCTATTTGTCCACTAAAACCCTACAGTATTTTGGCTCAAATTCATCTGTGACTTGGTAGATGCTAGCCAAATTAGGCAGATGCAACATGACAGGTTGCATGACATGCTTTGAAAATCATGAACAAGGGTACATCTTAAAGAAATACTTTGGGTTCATTACAAGTTAAGCTCAATCAACAGCATTTGTGGCATAATGTAGATTACCACAACAATTGTATTTGACTCATCTCTCATCTTTAGCAACGCAAAAATCTAGGTTACAGGGAGGCACGTACAACGTAGAGTGGATGTAGCCAATTTTTGGAGGGTTTAAAGGCAGATATGTGACGCTTACAATTTTATAAAAGCAGGGCACTTGCATTAATTCTTGTTAAAACTCGTGTTTGTCACGTTTAGTATTGATGAGGTGAG
Organism: Myxocyprinus asiaticus; assembly: GCF_019703515.2. NCBI lineage: Eukaryota > Metazoa > Chordata > Actinopteri > Cypriniformes > Catostomidae > Myxocyprinus > Myxocyprinus asiaticus. The sequence continues at coordinate 34,023,815 of NC_059376.1, read as the reverse complement.
AGAGCAGGATATAGGTGCAGCAATCCTTTCATTCCCAATGACAAGAATGCGAGGATACACAGAAGACGATGACTAAAGTTTACTAAACTAGACAGTCATTTGGGTTAACACAAACAATGTAACAACTAACAACAAACAAGAACTGACAAAGATGGAACTGAACTAGAGGGTATTTATACACAAGGTGCTGATGAGAGAATGGAGAACAGGTGGCTGTGATGAGGAACAGATAGCAGTGATGAGGGCAGTGCATTATGGGAAATGTAGTCCAGGGGAAACTGAAGACAGAGGATGAAAACCACTTAAAAATAAGAGTCCTTGGACACACGGTGACTGTGACACTAAATTAATGTTTACTTGCAAATTGTTTATGTCTTGTAGCTATACATTTAAAACCGTGAGTATTTTAATGTTTACAGAATGTTTTTATATTTTTTAAAGGTAGGGACAAGTCGAAATAAATTTTGTGGTAATCAACATTATGCCACAAATGCTGTCGATTGAGCTTAACCTGTAGTGAACCTGGAATATTCCTTTAAGGTCAAATAAACCAGATACATTAGATACTTGCAATGTGGGTAAACATGGTTTGTAAACATATTTAGTACAGTGAATTATTCACTCGAAAAATGTTTTTAGCCTGTTTTTAAGATTCATGCATTTCAGTTTCATAACAAAATTAATAAAACTATATATATATATATATATATATATATATATATATATATATATATATTATTTATTTATTTATTTAATTGAAGATTACTTTTAAATTTGATGGAATTTTGTTATGAAATTGAATTGTGTAAATTCTAAAAAATTATTATTTTTTGAGTGTTGGCAAAAAAAGTTAAATGATGAACTTAACCAACTGTCCTGTGATGTTAAGGACATTCTTGTTATTTGTACACTGCTTTGTATTTTGTACATTTCTGGTACCGTGTTGGATTCCTGAAGAAAATACAATTGAAAACCACTAAATTAGAGCATACAGTCAATTTGTGTGTCATGGACTGTGGTAGATCTCTGCCATGAAGGACACTGGCTTAGAATAGATGTTCCATCAAGATCTGATAAGCAGCGTTTTCTCCAGCTGTGTGTTGTAGTTAACCGGGGCCACTCTTTTGAGACTGGACACTGTTGATGAATGAACATAGAGGTGTTATTTTTCACCTTTAGCTGTTAGCTCTCTGCCGATGTTCTGAAATGACATGTCTGACTGTCAGGGCTGTTTGATTGAAACAAGAGCCCTGGAAGAAAAACAAGGTGGAAGGCAATTCAGTTGTTTTTTTATATTTATTTTTCCAATCTCTTCCAGTTAAAAATTTCCCTGGCCACATAAATCCAGAGGTCATGGCTGGAATCCTATTATCCAAAGCAGTTATCTCATAAACAATCCATTGTTGATGTGAACAGTCCAACCAAAAGACTTTGTGTCTAGCGAGTCACCTCGTGCATGTATGATACACAAATGCACACGTACAGTACTCATGCACACAATGGGAATTCAATCCATTTTATGCTCTGATAAAGAAGCTCCAAAAATCAGAGATAGTCAGCATAAACGTCATCGATACAACTCCAGCGGTTAAATTAATTTCTTCTAAAGCGATACGATCACTTTTAGTGCGAAAAAAATATACATTTTTAAGTACTTTTTAACTCTAAATTATCACTTCCGGTGAGCTTCATGAGAGGATAGAGTTCAAACAGTCTCTCGAGTGACGTATTCATGTTGCCATGATACACAGGTAATCTCATGTTCCCCACTCTGTTGAGACATCCAGGATAAGCACACAAACGCACCATTGTGAGTAAAGAAACAGATAAATACAGATCTAAACCAAAACCAATCAAGCTACTGTACACACGCGCGTACCGCTACTGACCAGAAGCATGATTTAAATGAGTTAAAAAACATACTTATTTATCTTTTTCGCAACAAAAGCAATCGTGTTGCTTTAGAAGACATTAATATAACAACTGGAGTCGTATGGATGATGTTTATGCTGACTGTCTGTGATTTTTGGAGCTTCAAAAATCTGATCACCATCCACTTGCATTTTAAGGACCTGCTGAGCTAAGATATTTTTCTATTTTTCTTCAAATGTGTTCTGGTGAAGAAAGAAAATCATTCACACCTGGGATATCATGAGGGTGAGAGAATTTTCATTTTTGGGTGAACTATCCTTTTAATGTGTTATCCATTACTGATTCAATCTCCAAACATACAGTAGCCTATATTGTAAAAAAAAAAAAAAAAAAAAAAAAAAAAAACACATTTTATTGCTCAGTTTTTTGTCTTGTTTTCCAGTAAAAATATCTAAACATCATTGAAACAAATTACATTTAAGCATTTGAATAGCAAAATATTAAGTCTTGTTTTAAAATGTAACAACATTTATTTTGGTTAATGCTTAAAACACGAGAGAGAAAAAAAAGCTGTCAATATAAGAAAAATACATGTAATTGTTAATTTTTTAAGGCTTAAAATGTTTTTTAATTAAAGAAAATAAATGTAATTTTTTTACCCAATTGGCAATTTTTTTTAAGCATAAACCTATCAAAATACTGTTAGATTTTTATGAAAACAAGACTTAATTTCTTCTTTAAAGGATATTTGAATATTTTTAAAGGCAAACAAGACAAACTGAGTAAGAAAATGACTATTTCTTTTGTAATATGAAAATTTTTCAGCCAAAAAATAAAAAATAAAAAAAATAAAAAATAACAAATAAATTAATTGTTCATTTTTAATCTTAAAATTAATTTTAAATAAGGGGAAAAAAGGTGTATTTTTCTTACCCTTTTGGCAAACACCTTCCTAAATTCTGTTCGCTTTCTCTAAAAAAAAAAAAAAAAAAAAAAAAGACTTAATATGTTGTTTAAAGGATGTTTCGATTTTTTTTTTTTTTTACCGGAAAACAAGACAAAAAAAACAAAAAAAAGGATAAGAAAATCCTTTTTTTTTTAATTTTTTTTTTAGCTTAAATAAATCCTCAATGAAGTAAGAAAAGTAAACTTGTTTTCCCTTATTTAAAATGTAATTTAAACATTAAAATGAACAATTAAGTTTAATTAAACTAAATCAATTAATTAAATAAGTTTAAATTCAGAAAACAAGCCAAAAACTAAGAAATTAATTTTTTGCAGTGTAGTGTAACAATTTTTCAGCAAAATAAACAGGCCCCCAACATGACCTTGATTATCAGAGAGGTCACATCATCTGTGTTTAAACTCCACCATTTGGGCTCCTGGATCCAGCAGTTTCCTCATCACCCCTCTGCTCTCTGAGGCCTTGACAGCCACTGCAGTGTATGGAGTCATTCTGGGCTTCATCCCTCACCCAGCGGGCTAATGGGAACTCTCTCCATGACTCCAGCCCCTGTCTTCACACCCCATCTGGCCAGGACAGCAAACACTGCAGCCCTCCAAAAACAACTGCTATTTTTGGATGCCAGGCAGGGAAGATGGCACGATTCACTTTAAAAGGATTATATGGCATGACATAGCATTCCTGTTATATTTCTAAATTTCACATGACTGACTAACAAATAGCATGAAAAATAAGAAAATGTTGCAAATGTTCACTTGTTTAAAGAACCCCATATTTAATAATGGATCATATTTTTTCCCCTTTACTTGCAGAGATGTGTTCATGGTTTTCAGGGATGCCACACAAACTGTCCATGTTAGCATCTGTCTAATTTGGCTTCTACCAAGTGACAGCTGAATTTGTGGCAAAATACTGTGGTTTGAGTGGATGCACAGACTTTGACGTTCACAACAAAAGACATAGCAAGGGTTTTCTCTTCCCCTTTAAAAGTTGAGAATCCTATTTAATTTTCTATCTATGCACAATTAAATGGTTAGCATTTTGTTTTCCCCTGCTATCCGCAACTGTATCAGAACAGACCTGTCGCGTCCCACCAGTTAAGAACTTCTAGTCTAGTTTATGCCTTTAGTGTTATGACGTCTGGCAGAAGTAACAACACATTCTGCCAAAGCCTCCACAAATCTCTCTCATCCGTGACATCTTTGCTTTGACCTCGAAAAAAGTTTTGTGCTTCCCCTTTGATAAACAGAAACTCTTCCAGCCAGCATGTGTGTGTCTGTGCTCGGAACCCTGACAGAAATAGCCAGAGACCCTGCCGTGTGCAGATGGCCTCTCCACCTGTGATGTCACATCATACCCATTTATAACAGGAAATATGAGATAGAAGGTCTGATGATGAAGAGGAGAAGACTTCATCAGCATCACAGCTGCAAGTGGGACTCTTCTGCGCGCTGATTGGCTACTGGCCACAGCCCAGCAGCAACCAGAACGGCTGGAACAACCTGGAAGCAGGGGGAAATGTGAGCTACTGCCAGAAACGTGGGAGGTGGCTTGTGGAGGGGTGGAATTTTCCAAAACATTCTCCGTTCCACCTGGACAGTAGATGAGAGTTGTTGCATAATAATGAGTCATGAAGGTTAGGCATCCTGTGCTGTGAAGTCACGATCTTAAAAAAGCAAAACAGATGCCAGACTGCAAACATCAAAAGGCAGAATTAGGCTTCACCTTTAATTCCTAAGATCTAAGGGAAACCTAACAAGTGAGATGAGTTAAAAGTGAAAGGTAATCACAAATGGACACCAACTGCAACTGTGCAAACTGTCTGTTAACTATAATGTCCAGGGGTGTAAAAAATACAGAGAAACTATACTCCAGTTCATCCCCCTACATTTAATCTCAGCCCCCCTAAAAATCTGTGACTCCGCAAACAGCACGCAAATGTGATCCTTTTTACAAATCAGCAGTAGCCGCAGCACTGCACTAGTTTGAAGCGCAAGACTACTTTGGTGGCTTTTTCCACCTGTAAAGACTGACTATAGTGTGCGCCAAAAGCATTGGAGTGCGGGCCAAAGGTGCAGGAAGGGGGGTGCTGAGGGTGCTGAAGAACCCCCTAGTGAGCAAGACTGTTGGAAAAACAGTATCAATGAGATTTCATATCATATTATATATTTAATTGTATTTATGCAGTATATACAATACAATTTTCACTTTCAGTATATCTGTCATTTATGTTAATAAAAATAGCGTCCCGTTTCAGAGAGATCTGTCATGCTTGTGGGCAGGGCTCTGCCGAACTGAAGAGAGCACTTGTGATGGATAGGCCTACTAGTGAATTTTTATTCTCCCTTTTTTCCTTTTATTTGCACTAAAGCAAAAAATTTGATTGTTAACTACGATTGTTAGTTACGATTGTTAACTATTTGAAAATAAATTACGATTAAATTTAGTTATTGTATCATTACTCTTGTTTAATAATAAATATTGTAGTGTAAGTTAATATTTAGGGCTGGGTGATAGAGCGATGTAATCGGATATCGACGATAGGCTACCTGACAAATATCCCTATGGCGATTGCGACACTCATTGACAGACGATGACTGGCAACATGGGGAAATTACAAAGCTATATAGCTCGGAAGTCGCCAGATATATTAAATAGCACTTGTCTAATGCAGGTAGCCTACAGTGCATTCAGAAAGTATTCAGACTCGTTCATTTTTTTCACATTTTGTTATGTTTCAGCTGTAACGTTGATGGGAGAGACGAGACAGGAAAGTGTGGATCCAAACGCAGATTAATTTTATTAATGTAACTCAGAAGATGAATACATAAAGATGAAAATAAAACATTTGAGAAAAAGGGAAAATCAAACGTAACAGCAGTTTGCTGGTTAAATAAGTCTGTAATATTCAAATCAACATGTTAACAAATTAACAGACAAACTAACAAGAACCGATGATGAGGGAAGGAAACCAGAGGGTATTTATACACAGAAGGATGACAATGTAACAGGGAACAGCTGTGGAAGATGGAGGGCAGGTGAGGGTAATAAACAAAGGTGCATCCTGGGAAATGAAGTCCATGCATAAAGGGAAAACAAAGGGCAGTTCGTGACAGCTGCCTTATGCTAATATGCTTTAAATTATTATTGTTTCACATCAGTCTACACTCCATAGCCCATAATGACAAAGCAAAAAACAGATTTTGATAACTTTACAAATTTATTAAAAAGAAAAAACTGAAATATCACGTAAGTATTCAGATCCTTTGCTATGACACTTGAAATTTAGTCAATTTCTCTGGATCATCTTTGAGATGTTTCTACACTTTGATTGGAGTCCACCTGTGGCAAATACAATTAATTGGACATGATTTGGAAAGGCACACACCTGTCTATATAAGGTCTCACAGCTGAAAATGCATATCAGAGCAAAAACAAAGAGACAGGATTGTGTTGAGGCACATATCTGGAGAAGGCTACAAAAACATTTCAGCTGCATTGAAGGTTCCCAAGAGCACAGTGGCCTCCATAATTCTTAAATGGAAGAAGTCTGGAACAACCAGGACTCTTCCTAGAGCTGGGCGCCTGGCCAAACTGAGCAATCGGGGAGAAGGGCCTTGGTAAGAGAGGTAATCAAGAACCCAATGGTCACTCTGGTTGAGCTCCAGAGATCATGTGTGGAGATGGGAGAAACTTGCAGAAGGAAACCATCACTGCAACACTCCACCAATCTGGGCTTTATTGCAGAGTGGCCAGACAGAATCCTCTCCTCAGTGCAAGACACATGAAAGCCTGCTTGGAATTTGCAAAAAAACACCTAAAGGATTCTCAGACTGTGAGAAACAAGATTCTCTGGTCTAATGAAATTAATATTGAACTGTTTGGCCTCAAATCCAAGCATCATGTCTGGAGGAAACCAGGCACCACTCATCACCTGTGCAATGGTGGTGGTAGCATCATGCTGTGGGGGTGTTTTTCAGTGGCAGGGACTGAGAGACTGGGGGACAGGTCAGGCTTGAAGGAAAGCTGAACGCAGCAAAATACAGAGATATCCTTAATGAAAACCTGGTGCAGAGCACTCATGACCTCAGACAGGTCCAAAGGTTCACCTTCCAAAAATGACCCTAAACACACAGCCAAGACAACGCAAGAGTGGCTTAGGGACAACTCTGTGAATGTCCTTGAATGGCCCAGCAAGAGCCCGGACTTGAACCCAATTGAACATCTCTGGAGAGACCTGAAAATGGCTGTCCATTGAAGGTCCCCACCCAACCTGTCAGAGCTTGAGAGGATCTGCAGAGAAGAATGGCAGAAAATCCCCAAATCCAGGTGTGCAAAGGTTGTCGCATCATACCCAAAAAGACTTGAGGCTGTAATCGTTGCCAAAGGTGCTTCAACTTAGTACTGAGTGAAGGGTCTGAATACTTATGCCAATGTGATATTTCAGTTTTTTCTTTTTAATACATTAGCAAAGTTATCAAAAATCTGTTTTTTGCTTTGTCATTATGGGGTATGGAGTGTAGATTGATGTAATAATAATAATAATTTAAAGCATTTTAGCACAAGGCTGCAACATAACAAAATGTGAAAAAAATGAAGGGGTCTGAATACTCTGAATGCACTGTATATCATGCACAAGGTGGGCAATTTTGCTCATCTACCAGCCACTGTGGCGGGCTAACTGTAAGATGTCTCGGAATGACACATGACAAGAAATGCTGTCAGACACAAAGACATACGCTTGAAGAAACACACTTTATTACATTTCAAAGAACAGACGAAAGAAAAAGCCGTTGATGTGCGAGTCTGATGCACTGTTTGTTTAGAGGCATGCTGCAGGAGCTTGTCTCGTGGAATACACGCATGTAAAGAGTTCTCACTCTTTCTTTTCTTTTCCAGTCGTATGAAAACTGTTTGCAAGTATAGTGTCATCTATGAGAATGCTGCAAATGACCTCAGACTGTCTCAGGAGTTGCTCTAAGTTTAGTTTGTATGAACAGAATGAACACTACTCTGCAGGTTCACTATATAAATAGCCTATACAAGTGTAATTAAATCATAAAATAATACCAAAAACATGTCCACCTTGAACCTAAAATTGATTTATGTTGAAATTATCATCATCATCATCATTACTATTGTTTACATTTATAATTGTCTTTAGATATTAATATGTAGCCTACTAGTACTTTTCAATCTGTTGTTGTTGTAGACAGATGGGTGGCTTTATTAAATTTTTTTGACCACTTTATTTTAATTGATTTTTCATTTGATTTGAATTACAATTTGAATTTAGAAATATCTTTGGTTTTAGTTCTTCATGTTTCAACAAATTAATTAATTTTTCAAAGCAAAGTCAATAAAGCAAGAATATTCACAGATCCCTCGGCCGGGGGTTGACGATGCAATTAGATATCGCAATATTTTGTTTATAAAAAAAATATTGTGAACATATTTCTTAGATATCACCCAGCACTAGTAGTACTAATATTACAATTTATATGAATAAAAACAAATTAATCAATCCTCAATCTTAAGTTTATTTTCTTCAGAAGAATATTGTGCTTTAGGCTACTCATGTGTAAGATCATCCTTTGAAATCATAATAATCTACCAAAAAATAAAAAATAAAAAATTTTGTCGATCGCAAGACAACCACTGGTTGATCTAACAGGTCAAACAATAAAGGGAGTAGAAAAACCACAGCTGAGCAACGTATTGTCTCCCTAACTTCATCATGCAGGACATTTCTTAATAGCTTGATATTTTAGCATATGGGTTCATTTTAATAACTATTTTGTCTGAACAATTATATTGTGTTTTATGGTTATTACTCATTCACACTGACATGACAACAGTTTTGAACATCAGTAGAATATAACTGATGCATTGGCTGGCTTATTGAATTACTTAATTGCTGGTGAAAACGTTCCATTACGTTTTGTGTGTGTGTGTACGGTCTAGTGATGGGAAGATCGGATCATTTTACTGACTTGGATCTTTGAGTCTCGTTCAGCAAAATGAATGAATCTTTATTCAAGTCATTTAGTTCGTATACGGCTGTCACGTGACAAAAGAACAAATGACTCGCACCAGAAGACTGGAGAGGTGAACTAATCATTTCTGTTTCCTGTGTGAGCAATGCATAGCGTATACGGCTGTCATGTGACAAAAGAAAGAACGCCTCACACCAGAAGACTAAAGAGGTGAACTAATCATTTCTGTTTCCTGTTTTCTGTTTCCTATGCGGTTTTCATGTAACAAACGAATGGTGGTTGCGCAATGCACATGCGCGGCCAACAAAAAATGAACGAATCACTCCCTGAGACTAGTTCTTCTGAGTCACATAAAAGATTCGTTCAAAATGAACGAGTCATTCATGAACGACCCATCACTATTATGGTCATAGACATGATCCCCAGGGAGACACGTGGTTCTGTGATGTTCTCCTTGCATATGCATGATGTGTATTTCGTCCGCTTAAACTGCAGCTCCCCTTGCCAAAAATGCGTTCCCGCGCCTATGGTACAGGCTGTGAAGAACCATATCATTGGTTTGACTCATTCGATTCGTGAACAAGCGAGGATAAGCCACAGCATCTGTTGACAGACTGAAGGCAGGAGTTGACGGGAGACGTGTCGTTGGTTTAATTCGGTAATCACGTTAAACAAAAAACAAAAAAGTGGCTGGGTGATTTAAGAGTAAAAGTGATTAATAACATTACAATTAAATCAGGACGTAATTAAAAACTGGTTAATATTGTATTATTTAGCATGACAGTCATGCACAGCAGTTCACAAAATGAAAGATATTCTTTGTTAAAACTCTTATGATGCTTAAACACTCTGCTGAAGTCTCTTAGTATAAATATGCAGATTTTAATAAAGTATAATTAGAGTTGTTTTGGTCGTGAAGGACTCGGCGCTTTATCATTGGTTTAATGACTCACTCAAAACACAAAAAGATGTTCATTTTAGGTACTAGCGTAAAAGTGTGACATTACAAAAATGATAAATTAATGAATAAGTGAACAAATCAGAACTAATATTTTTTTTTTATTATTATTGTTTTATAACTTTATTTGACCAGGTTAGTCTCTTGAGTTTAAAATCTTTTTTAAACAAATTCAAAAGACTGGAGTCATGAGTTAATGACATTCACAGAAACATCTTCTGGAGTTAATACACTCCACTAAATAACGACCATGCTACATGAGACATTTATTGTAATAATAATTTTTTGTGGTGTTTAATATAACTTTCATGTATAAAAGTTGCAAAATTATTGATTCCTATTCTACAAGTTTTGTTAATAAATGGAGAATTAAAAAAAAAAAATGATTGAATGATTCTTTAAGCGGTTTTATTTATTTTATAACTTTATTAGAGTATTTATTATAGAAAATAACAAAATATTCTAGATGAATATTAGCTGGCTATCTTGAATGATGAAAAAAAAAATACAAATCTATGGAGTAGAGTGAAATACATTAAAGTGCACATCTTATGGTGTTATTGGGGGCTGAGCCCCCCTTAGATTGAAATCCTAGAGTCACCCCTGGTCAAAACGCAATTAATAGTCAGTGTAGTTACAAAATATATTTTAAGGTTAATACTGTATACTGTATTTAAGTTTAAGTTAAAACGTTTCCACATTTAATTGTATTTGAGTATTAAAAAGCGAAGTAAACTTTTTCTTAGCTTAAGAATTTCACTAATGAAATCAAGAGGCAGCGGAGATTTCCATATTAAATTAACTTTGATGCACAAAATTTGTAAGGCAGTTTTTTTTTTCACACAATTTTCTCAACGTCTTGACTTTGTAAGACTCTAAGATATAGAAAAATTAGTTAAACTGAAACATATATCCTTAAACCTGTTACCTGATATTGTTGATGGTTGACTTTATTTTCATGACTGAACAATAGTTATAATTAAAATGCATTAATTAAAGCAATAGCTAAACAGTCAAAAAAGTCTCTTGACATGGACTAAAACATGACCCTTTTCCACCCTCTGTCAGAAAAGCACAGTTTTGGTGCTGCTTTTCCTTTATGACTTGACAGTAAGCACCCACTGTTCTGACTGGCTTTTGGCTCTTTCTTTGCCATCTCACTGCTCACCACCACTGGGCGGGCTACGGAAGTGATAAAGTAAAGTAGTTGTTGATGTGTTGTTGTGGAGGCAGTCAGATGCAAATGTATACCACATCTGACATCACAATGTGGAGGTTAGTGGAGGAATGTGGAGGAAGTAGAGAACGAGTCATTTTGGCAGCTTGGTTTCAACAAATGTTCTTTTTGCAGTGAGGAGGAAGTTTTGAATCCTGGAACTTACAGTATGTTTTTAAAGTACAATGACCTCTTATACGGTATGTCAAAAGATTAAGGAAATTTTGAATCTTCGAGTCATGACCCCTTTAAGCAGACAAAAATAAATGTTTTTTTGTTCCCAGAGGGAAAAATAGGTCCTTAGGGTACAATTGTGTGCCCAAAATATGTTATACATTTTAGCTAGAGGTACAGAAAAGATCCCCTTCAGGGTACCACCCAAGTGATGGCCTTTGTACTTTAAACGGTATCTTTTAAGAATAATATATAAGTATATTTCTACTTTTAAAGGGTACTTAGGATTTTAGAATTCAGTTTCAGTAGAAGTTGAATAAAAACCAAATTTCTAATTATATCATATCGTAATAAAAGTACAATTACTCAAGTTACAACCCTGAAAAATGTAGCTTCATTTTTACCTTCTTATTATCAACTATATGCATGAATGATAATACAGCATTTCCGATGACTCTAAGGTCTAAAATGTCAGCGCAGCTCATTACAGCACATTGCGGAAGTATGCAGCACTCAGTCCGTGTCATTGGTGCGTGTGAGGTTCTTGATGTCATCAGCATACGCTCGGATCGTTGAATCGATTGTTGTCTTTGTTGTGACTCAAGGACGAGTCTCCAAGGGGCTGATGATATGAAAAGGGAGATGGACGTTTCCATGGGCTGACAAATAATTTGTTTACCAGGTTGTGTATCCGCACGCAGCCTCCCAAACAGACAATAATGCCCCAATGACAAGGAACAAGACACCCTGGTCTGGATCTGACCGTGTGCTAACAAGCAGACAAATTAGGGACAAGACTGGCATCGATACAGTGGAGTGACAAGCCTGTCACCAGGGTGTCACAAAGTGCCAATTAACAATGCTAATTAAAACAGTAAACAAGAGCACATAAAGCACGCAGGCATTGTCTCCCCGCAGCTTAAATGCCCAGAAAGGACCTTTTGTTCTTCTTTTGTAGGACAATACAGAAGTTAACTGCTGAAGAGGACATGAATGCCAAACTTGGGCTTTGACTTTGGCAGGGTTGGTGCCACTAAGAAACAAATTGAGAATGCCTTTCAAATTTCAGTTAGATTCGTGAATTTGAATTGAGGTATCAAACAGGATATAGAATTGTAATTTAAATTTGAATTTAAGAAAGTATAATGGAAATAAAATCTAATGAGATTCAAATAAATGCTTTAAATGTAGTTTTTACTAATACATTTAATTTTTTAGGATAAATTGCACATAAACAAATAATACATATGGGTTCTTGAAATATTAGATGATATTAATAATCAAAGATTTGAATTGCCACCAATATAAAATTATAATTTTATTTAAAGCCTATACATATCTATATACACATTTATTTTATGGACCACGATGCAAGAATGTTTTTTTTATTTATTTTTTATGTATTTCCCAGAATGCTTCAATTTATCCCATTTACGCCAATCTTCAAAACATAATGTTATTAAATTATCTAATAACAATGTGGTGGACAATTTGCGGCTGCTTTCAATATTTTAAACTAAGTATTGAACTTAAATAAATATCCAGTCAGTTGAAAAAAAAATTATTATACACATGAGGGAATAAATAGACATATTCAATCTACTATAATGATATTATCTTTAATCGCAAACTTTTGTATGAATGTGTTGAAATCAGTAAATTCCTCTTCCTGTCATTCTACTTCAAATTCCAATTTGACATGCTTTGGGCATGGGTTGTGGCCATTTCAATTTAAATTCCAACTCATAAATCGAAAGAGAGACAATTGTTAAATTCTGAAACGTGCCCAAGCCCGGCCTTGGCATGGAATCCGAGCAGCAAATTACAATAATGCTTCAGATGGCACGGGATGCAGTATATGCCTCAACACTCATCTATGCATTTAATCAAATATGTTTCTCAATGTACACGCACACTCTCAGACACACAAATGTCTAGACAGCCTGCAACTCACATGATGACACTTGGCAGAGCACTCCCTGCCATTTTCCCCATCAGAGACGGCCCTGTTATAGTGTTAATAGGAAGGAGATGACCATGGACAGAAGGGCTGAGATAAGCACTCTGGTCTGAAGTTTTGGCTTTAAAAGCAATGCAGAGGTACACTGACTGGATTGGCCACAGGCTGCATGTGACTGCACCTGCACAAATCCATTTCATGCCATAAAGCTCTCAAAGACCAGAACACTGCCATATTTGATGACCTCTCAAGACAATCTGCTCCACCGATACAGAGCATAAGAGAGAGCTATATCCATTCCTTCATGACCATTAGAAGTTTCTTGAACTTTAGTCACATTGGAAAACATTAAAGGCGGAGCCATATAAAGTACCAGCCAATGAATATAAAAAAACAAAAAGATCTAATTGAGAACTGATAATAATGGATGATGGAACATCTGCTTTTAAACACCATCCTTTCAATCTAATAATTTCCCCAGCATTCCTGAGAAAATCCTTTTATGGATTCATAATAGTAAGTGATTAGAATGCTAATTTATCACTGTTGCAAACATATCAGATAAAAAAAAATAAAAAATAATAGTCGTTAATGAGGCATTTAGGGAGTTCCATCATTTGGATAGGAAGGCTGTGGTAATAAATAAGACTTGTTTTGTTTACATGTCTGGTTAAAAACATGGTCACCTTGTGTTCCAAAACTAATAAATCCAGGAACATGTACCACTTGGCTTAATTCTGCAAGTATATACTTGATTTCCATATTCTCAGAGAAGCCTCTGCACACTCACATTATTGTTCTATAAGGGCTAGAACAAAAATATGTATTTCCTTTTAATCATATAGTGCTCCCAAATCAGTTTGTCATATGGATTTCCATTTCCACAAGAAAAGTTTTCTACCGCTTTGATTAAAAAAATAAATAAATTTATGAACTCATCCTAGGCCCTTTGTCTGATTCGCACGAAATGCGGTATGAATCTTCTAGAGATGCTCCTGACATAAAGTTATGAATTATTTTTTAAATTAATTTAATCGCTTAGAAGATATGAGCCAATAAATTTTTGGGTGTGGCCTATAATGACTAATTGGCCTGTCTCCTGTGAGTGCAATACCCAAACGTAACAAAATGTGGTACACATGGATATTCTTAAGGCACATGCCAAATTAAATCAAACTAATTTTTGATGCTAGGGGGCACTAAACTTGAGAAATTCCTAATTGTGCAACTGCTATCAAAGAAGTTTAAATCTGACTCCAAAATAACCATCTCCACAGGATCCTTTCAAATGTGCCTATTTGGTTCATGTTTCCTTCACATGTCCTTGGATCCCGATAATTCCCACTCACAAATTCTTATTTGGATACTGTATCATTGAGATTGCAAGTAATCCTGTATTTAATTTAGTTTGGGTTGTATTTTCTTTTACATTGCAGAGTTTTTCTGGTTTTTGAGGAGGATGGCATGTCATTCTCACACCATACAGAATAACATTATTAAGAATAATGAATAAATAAAATCAACAAATTTTTCTGTTTTAAATATCCTGATGATAGTATTGAAAGAAACAACCCTACTCACAAATGCACTGTTTGAACCAAGAAGCACAGTTCAGTAAGGTTGTGTGTAAAAATTAACATTACACAATTAATTAACATGAAAAATGATCAGCATTTTACATTTTAATCACGGTATATGTCAATTTCTACATACACTAATACAGTTTAAAATAAAATTAGTAATGTAACATAATTGAGAACTAACATGAACTAACAATGAACATTATTGTATGTGTAAATTAACATAAACCAAGTTCCCTATCTGTCACTCACTCGACGTTGTGTCGATGTAGTGACACTAGGGGTCACACTTGGGAGCCCGAGACACCTCTGGTCTTTGATAAAAGGCCAATGAAAATTGGCGAGTGGTATTTGCATGCCACTCCCCCGGACATACGGGTATAAAAGGATCTGGTATGCAACCACTCATTCAGATTTTCTCTTCGGAGCCGAACGGTCATGCTCACTGAGCTGAATACTACTGTTCATTCACCTCTGCTGGATCTGACGGCACATTTCAGCAGCTTCTCCCCCCTCTGCACTGGTGCACTGCAGAGAATGCCCCTGGGCGCTTCGGCAGAAATAAGAGTATATTTCTCTAAAAGAGTATATTTCTCTAAAACACACAGAACGTATTTTTAAAGACGCGTCTTTTTAAAGATGCTTTTCCAATTGTGTGTTATTCCTGGTTGCGCTCGTTATCTCTCGCCTACTGACGGTCATGATCACTGTCTTTCGTGTCTGGGCACTGCTCACGCGGAGACAGCGCTCGTGGATGGTCATGTTCTCATTGCAAGGATATGTCTATGGCAACGTTGCGGTCGCGGCTCGCCTTCGAAAGAAAGCAAGCCACCCCAGAGGGTCCCCGCCTCGGTCCTTTTACCCACGGGTATGAGGCCAGCGCGGCTAGCACTGGGGGCGATTTGGGGACCCCAATGGGACCGCCTCCGCCGGGTATCCCCCCGTAGACCTCCCATTCCCCAGCACGCTCATCTGCCCTGATCGGGCTTCCGGATAAGTCCGCCGGCTCGTCTCACAGTGAGTTCGACCTCTTATTTGGCGCCCGCGAAAGTGATGAGCTCTCGAGCACAGCATTGGAGAGCGGGCTCGTCCAGTCGGACGCATCAGCTGGGCTCCTCCCTTCAGGGTCGATTGCCCAGTCACAGGCTGATGCGGAGATGACGACATGCTTTCCCGGGCAGCTGCGAGCGTCGGCTAGAGTGGAACTCACTGCTCTTCCCTGAAGGCCTGTAGGTTTACGTCGTCTCTGACGGCCAAGGCCTACGGTGCCGCTGGACAAGCCGCCTCCGCCCTGCACGCCATGGCTCTCCTGCAAGTCCTCCAAGGCGCTAAAGGAACTGCACGAGGGTAGTTTCGCCACGGGATTAATGCAGGAACTGCGCTCGGTGACCGACCTCGCTCTCCGAGCAACGGAGGTCACGGCGTGGTCTCTCAGGCGGACGATGGCCACACTAGTGGTCCAGGAGCGCCACCTTTGGCTCAACCTGGTTGAGATGGGTGAGGCTAACAAGACACGATTCCTTGCTGCCCCCATTTCCCAGGCGGGCCTATTTGGCGACACTGTCGAGGACTTTGCCCAGCAGTTTTCGATGGTAGAGCAGTAGACGGATGCTAGTGGCTCAAGATCCCGCACCCCGTCTACTCATTGCCAAGGGTGTCCCCTTGCGGTGACTGCACCGGCTCCACCGCAGCCCACCCCTTCGGCCTGGCCCTGGCATGGAGCCCACCGCAGGAAGCAGACGCCACCCATCTCGCGACTGCCCAGAACCCGTGAAAGTCTTCAAAGCGCCCTTGAAATGGGCGACCCAGGGACAACGAAACGCGCTGCTCTGGTGCTGGTAAGCAGATCTCCATCTTTTTGTTACCTTTTGCATTTAATTGTGCTGCATGCCCAAATGGCTGCAGTACTCAAGAGCTCAGCAAGAGCGGTTTCCTTGTTCACGTATCCGGTGTGCACAGCCGTCATCATGACCACCGTCCACCACTCTATTTGGCAGGTTTGGTGCTCCAGCGGCGGTCTCCCGCCCCTGAGTGCCCAGCTGTGGCACAAATCTGCCCCCGATGTGACAGACTCCACGGGTCACGAGGACAGGCCTCTTCCTCCCCCATACCAGGCTGTTCCGGGGGTGGTCACAAGGAGCCAGGTAAGTGCTTCCATGTCCTTAGACTCAGCATGGCCACGACATGGTGTGGTGCCTCGAGCTCCTCTCCACCGCGAGGCCCCACCTGCCAGTACATCGGATGACATTGTCCCTTTGGTCCCCCTTGCGCGGAACTTGGACACATGGCTTGCGCTTTCCAATCCGTCGCGAGGGCTGGTCCGGACCATCTGACTCGGCTGCGTGATTCACTTCGCCGGGCGTCCGCCCAGGTTCAGTGGTGTCCACTTCACCTTGGTGAAGGACAAAAACGCTGCTACCTTGCGTGGAGATCGCTACCCTCCTATGGAAGGGCATGATAGAACCTGTCCCTCCAGCCGAGATGAAGAAGGGGTTTTTCAATCCCTACTTCATCGTACCAAAAAAAGGCGATGGGTTGCGGCTAATCTTGGACCTGTGAGTTCTGAACTAGGCTTTACACAGACTCCCGTTCAAGATGCTGACACAAAAAAGCATTCTGGTGAGCGTCCGGCATCAAGATTGGTTCGCGGTGGTAGACCTGAAGGATGCGTACTTCCACGTCTCGATCCTTCCTCGACACAGACCCTTCCTGCGGTTTGCGTCCCAAAGTCAGGTGTATCAGTACAAAGTCCTCCCTTTCGGCCTGTCCCTGTCTCCTCGCGTCTTTACAAAGGTCGCAGAGGCTGCCCTAGCCCCGTTAAGGGAGGTGGGCATTCGCGTTCTCAACTATCTTGACGTCTGGCTAATCCTAGCTCATTCTTGAGACATGTTGTGCGCACACAGGGACCTGGTGCTCTCACACCTCAACCGACTAGGGCTTCGGGTCAGCTAGGAAAAGAGCAAGCTCCTCTCGGTTCAGAGCATCTCTTTTCTCGGTTTGGAGTTGGACTCAGTCTCCTTGACGGCGCGCCTTACGAACGAGCACGCCCAGTCGGTGCTGGCCTGTTTGAAGGCGTTCAAACAGAAAACAGCGCTTCCACTGAAACTTTTTCAGAGGCTCCTGGGGCATATGGCATCCTCGGCGGTGGCCACCCCGCTCGGGTTGATGCATATGAGGCCGCTTCAGCACTGGCTCCAGACTCGAGTCCCGAGATGGGCATGACGCCACGGGACACGTCGCGTGGTCATCACGCCAGTCTGTCACCATCTTTTCAGCCCTTGGACAGACCTCTCGTTTCTACGGGCAGGTGTTCCTCTAGAACTGGTCTCCAGGCACGTCGTGCTCACGACAGACGCCTCCAAAAAGGCCTGGGGCGCTGTTTGCAATGGGCACGCAGCCGCCGGCCTCTGGATGGGTCCGCGACTGCATTGGCACATCAACTGCCTCGAGTTGTTGGCAATTCTGCTCGCCATGCGGAGGTTTTGGCCATTGATCCAGGGCAAGCACATGTTAGTTCAGACAGACAACACGACAACGGTAGCATATGTCAACCGCCAAGGCAGTTTGTGCTCTCATTGTATGTCACAACTCGCCCGCCGTCTCCTCCTCTGGAGTCAGCAGCACTTCAAGTCGCTGCAAGCCACTCACATCCCGGGCAACCTCAACACTACAGCGGACGCGCTGTCACGACAGGTTACCCTCAGGGGAGAGTGGAGACTCCACCCTCAGGTGGTCCAGCTGATTTGGAGTCAATTCGACAGGCACAGGTGCACCTGTTCGCCTCCCAGGTATCTTCCCCACTGCCCGCTCTGGTACACCCTGACCGAGACCCCCCTCAGTATAGACGCGCTGGCACACAGCTGGCTCCCTGGCATGCACAAATATGCATTTCCCCCAGTAAGCCAGCTTGCACAGACCCTGTGCAAGATCAGGGAGGACGAGGAACAGGTCGTCCTGGTAGCACCCTATTGGCCCGCCCAGACGTGGTGATCGGACCTCACGCTCCTCGCAACTGCTCCCCCCTGGCGAATTCCCCTGAGGAAGGACCTTCTTTCTCATGGGCGGGGCACCATCTGGCACCCGCGCCCAGACCTCTGGAATCTCCATGTCTGGCCCCTGGACGGAACGCGGTGGTAGACACAATCACTCAGGCTAGAGCCCCCTCTACGAGGCGCCTGTATGGCTTTAAGTGGCGCCTATTCGCTAAGTGGTGTTCTTCCCATCGGGAAGACCCCCAGAGATGCGCAATCGGATCAGTGCTTTCCTTCCTGCAGGAGAGGTTGGAAGGGAGGCTGTCCCCTTCCACCTTGAAGGTGTACGTTGCCACCATAGCAGCACACCACGACGCAGTCGACGGTAAGTCCTTAGGGAAGCATGACCTGATCATCAGGTTCCTAAGTGGCACCAGGAGGCTGAATCCCTCCAGACCGTGCTTCGTTCCCTCATCGGACCTCTCTGTAGTTCTTCAGGGTCTACAGAGAGCCCCCTTTGAGCCTTTGCAGTCAGCCGAGCTTAAGGCACTCTCCTTGAAGACTGCCCTCCTGACTGCGCTCACTTCCATCAAAAGGGTAGGTGACCTGCAAGCATTCTCTGTCAGCGAAACGTGCCTGGAGTTCGGTCCAGGTTACTCTCATGTGATCCTGAGACCCTGACCGGGCTATGTGCCCAAGGTTCCCACCACCCCTTTAGGGACAAGGTGATGAACCTGCAAGCGCTGCCCCAGGAGGAGGCAGACCCAGCCTTGTCGTCGCTGTGTCCGGTGCGTGCTTTACGCATCTATTTGGATTGCACGCAGAGCTTTAGAATCTCTGAGCAGCTCTTTGTCTGCTTTGGTGCACAGCAGAAAGGATGCGCTGTCTCCAAGCAGAGGATCGCCCACTGGCTCATTGATGCCATAACTATGGCATATGTCGTCTAGGACATGCCGCCCCGGTAGGGCTACAAGCCCATTCTACCAGGGGTGTAGCGGCTCCCTGGGCCCTGGCCAGGGGTGCCTCTCTAACAGACATTTGCAGAGCAGCGGGCTGGGCAACACCCAACACCCGTGCAAGGTTCTACAACCTCCGGGTGGAACCGGTTTTGTCCCAGGTAGTGGCACGCAACACAAGCGGATAAGCCCGGGATAGCTGGCCGGGTGTATCGCTTGCACATAGCGCCTTCCACCTCCCTTGGAGCTGAAGACGTGCACCATTAATTCCCAGTAGTGTTCACAAACTTTGTTCCCTGATTGACTTCCTCCGAGCCCTGTGGCAGTCGAGTTTTCGGAGAGACTCGCTGCCGGCCCAGTACACGCGCTAACTAGGAGCCCTGTTCTGGGGTAGGTGCTCCGCATGTGGTGGTTCCCTGTAAGGCTAACCCCATGTGATATATATCTTCTGCTAGTTTGTTTCCCTGCTGGCAAACTGCGTCTTCCTTGGGCAGAACCCCTCTGCCCCAGTCTCCATGTTTGTAGTAACTCTACCTTGAAGGCTCTCCACATGGTTGGAAAGACCATGTGACGTATTCTTCCACTTAAATATCTCCTCCTCTCTTTGGGCGAGGTGTGGTCTCCGCGGTGTCTTCCCCATGGGAGGAACACTCCCCCGACTAGACCTGGCGGCCCAGTTGGATAATTCCCCTTCTTTTTTAGGGAGTGGAAAAAAGAAGGGGAAAAGAGGCCACGACTGGGTTAAGCCTGTTTCTATCTTTTGGGTAGTCGATTTGTCCCCAAAAAGGGCTGTTCGACACTCATAAATATGTTGGGGGAGGTTACATGTTGACCTGGTGTGCTGGCTATGAGGCACACAGTAGTCTGCCCATCACACACTGCCAGTTCACGTAACACAGTTCAGCCAATTGTGGCGTTTCGTATAGGGGCCCCTAGTGTCACTACATCGACACAACGTCGAGTGAATGACAGATAGGGAATGTCATGGTTACTTGTGTAACTTCCGTTCCCTGATGGAGGGAACGAGATGTTGTGTCCCTCCAGCCACAACGCTGAACTACCCGCTGAAATGGCCGGACCTTATATCAGCTCCTCAGCATAAAACCTGAATGAGTGGTTGCATACCAGCTCCTTTTATACCCGTATGTCCGGGGGAGTGGCATGCAAATACCACTCGCCAATTTTCATTGGCCTTTTATCAAAGACCAGAGGTGTCTCGGGCTCCCAAGAGTGACCCCTAGTGTCACTACATCGACACAACGTCTCGTTTCCTCCATCAGGGAACGGAGGTTACACAAGTAACCATGACGAATTCCAAGATGAACAAATGCGTGAAAAAATATTCACTGTTATTTCTTGAAACCTAATCTGGAATGTAATATGTTACATGTGCATATGTTAATGTACATAACCTTAACATAAAGTTTATAATTAAATCATCCACCCCAAACCCCGCTCTGACCCCCCTGAGGGTCACTGTGTAATTCACACCCTGTTTGCATGATTATATGGTTAGTTGCATTGTATTATTTTGTATTTACCTCTGTATTTGCCCTGCTTTCTGTGACCATATCACAACAGACTTGTGACCCATTTTTGGGTTGCAGCAGACCAGCTGAGAACTACTGGTTTAGAGCCTCTTATACCATTTAGCTTAATTGAGAGGTTTCAAGGCTCTTGTGGTCTTGTATTATTAAGCTTGAAATGGCATTTTATTATTTGGTACTCAAAAGTCCAATTTCATGTTCTTTACCACAGTTGTTTGGCTTATCTCCAATCTGTCATTGGCAGTGTGCAGATCAATGGAATTGTCTAAAGAAAATCCTGTGATTGATATAAAAGTCAGCTGGATCCACTGAGCTATCTGTTTCATGTTGTACTTGTGCTGTATCACTTTATATGTATGACCCATTCTTAAGATGGCAGTGCAACATTTAAGCTTGCAGGATCCAAACTGAGACGTCTGACATTGAAGGGCGGTGCTTGATTGAGTGGGACTTTTATAGCTTAGCCCAGGGATAACAGCTCTCTCAGTAGCCGTCTATAGCCTAAAGGACAAAAGAAAATGGTGCAGTCGCCCTAACACCGTGTGGTTTTCTGTCTCACTCTTTTCATTGATGACAGGAAGTAGAAGACTTGTTAACCTGTCAGTTGGTAAAGGGCAGAGGCAAGATTATTCTGAATATTTCACTGAAACATTCCCTATTTCGTGTGCAGCACTAAGCCTAATACTAATCTTTACCCAAGAGTTAAGCCTTAACCTTAAAGTATTGTTTGACCAAAAACCCACATTCTAAATCTAACCTTAAAAGGTCACACTCATTCCAACCAGTCCCCAAAGCACAACTTTGGTTGTGTTAAGGTCAACATAAAATCTAAATATAACAATTTTTCTTTCTTAATACGTGTTCCTGGTCTTCATTTGTCTTTGCAATCTTTCACCAAACTGTACTAATTTGCCCTGTCATTTTGAAATTCGAAATCCAATCACTTCACCATGGTACCCTGCATTTTTTATCACTGAAAATCCTGGTCACTCTGTCATATTATGAAAGTAAAATGAGTTGCGAATGCTGTTTCATGAGGGAAATATTCTCCAGAAAAGCAAACAAAATGGATTTAACTTTTGATCACATGACAGCACATATAACAGCTGCTGTATGTAACAGAAACCTACATGTCTCAAACCCAGCAAACAAAACTTCAAAAGTTATTAAGAAGACGAACACTGAGACAACCGTACAAAGTGAATTGAAAGTCATAGAGCGAGCTCCCTATATCAAAGCATCCAGCTGGGTTGTAAATGGGATCCGGACTCACTTTGCGCTCGCCTGTTTCCGACAAACTAACAATGGTCTGTCATTGTTTCTTCCACTTTTGCAAATTAAGTTTTGGAGCAGCACAACTTGGACACAAAGCGTTCATTCATCTATCAATAATTAAGTCTTTATTTTGTTGCAGGTAAATGACAATGATGGTTGATTGTGGTTTCTTTGAGGTAAAGCTACACAATCTAATAAATAATCAAAATTATGATTACAACTGTCATGATTAACTTATTGTGAAAATGTAATTCATTAACTCAGTTTGTCAACATTAATTTACATGTTTGTTTGTTTTTTTTTTTTTTTTTTTGCAGCAGTTAAAGGTGCTGTAAGTGATTTTAGCATTTCAAAGCTTTTACGTGACTAAGCCGTTGAATTAGCTCAGTGCCTGACAGAAACCTAGCGGTTTGCGGACACATTTTTGTTTGTTGTTTACAAAGTCTACGGCTGTCACAGAGACCGGTGAGATATCTCAGTACACTTATTTCATTAATATCTTTAAAGGAGTAGGACATTTTTTTTCTGCATATTTTTTCATGTGGAAAAAAAACAACAACAAAAAAACAAAACAAAAAAAATCACTTATACAACACCTTTAAGCATAGTAATCAACAGGACTGTAGCCAGTAGGGTGGAAAGTGATAACAATTCTAGGGGCTTAAAAGTCCAGGGGGGCCCCACAACAAATTAAAAACTATTTTTTTTTAATAGGTAAGGGGCCCAGAGCAATATACAGTCAGGGGGCACTGAATTCCTTGCTATGGCCCTGGTAATCAATCAAAAAATATATTTGTGCATGAATGAAGTAACAAATCGGAGGCAATTAAATTAGGCAAATGTCTATCAATAACAACCGCTTTTAGTTTAGATGGTATACATCCAATATCCACTGCAAGTGAGCAATGCAACAAAACTAAAACACTAAAACAAAGGAGTGTTTGTGGGAGTCCAAAACTTTGCACATTCCATATTTTTTTTTTTACTGTTATAATAATGTGTAGACTGTCTTGATTTATTGTACTAGATGCATGTATGCTGTATAAAATAGTAACAAAGTAATTCATAAATTCAGTTCTCAGTTTGTTTTGGATATGTAGCCAACATAGAAATAAACATGCATTTTTTCCCACACAAAAAACTATTAATTTAAATATTTTTTATTATTATTTACTATTTGTAATGAAGTTCAATGGAAAGGAGAAGGCGAGAACTGGCTTAACAATATAAATAATAGTTTAATGATTAACTTAAACAAAAAGACAAACACAAACACATGCAGGGCAGCTGCACGTAACTCTCTCTCTCTCTCTCTCTCTCTCGAACCGCTGTCTCCGGTCGCCTTTATCCTTCTCGGGCTTGATCAGCCTGATTAGGGGCCGGGTATGCAGAATCACGGCTGGCCCCGCCCTCTGCCCTGCCACATTCCTCCCTCGTTCTCTCAGGACAGGGAGCCCCCGGCATGACGTATCACCCCCCCCTTTCCTGGCAGGTTATCCCCACCTTCCTGGATCTGGGAGGGGACAAGGGGAGGGAAACAACAACAATAACAAGAAAACCACGGCACTTGTACACCGTAACGGTAATAATACCAAACTAAAGCACAATACTAATATTTAAAAAGAGAGGGAAAGGAGGTCAACGCGGAGCCGCAGCGGGAGAGAGAGAGGAGAGAGAGACAGAGAAAAAAAATAATAATTTACTCGCTGGTTCTCCGATACGCCATAGCCTCCACCCTCTAGTGGACGACAGCCGCACCTCCCCGGGTGGATAATTATCAAATTGTCTTAATTAAAATAGTTAGAATTACCATAGCAATGGGAATAATTCACTGTAAGGATTTTTGTCATAACTGTGCAGCCGTATGATCTATAGTAAAATGTGTTTTTATTAAATTGGTCATTTTTAACGACAGCTGGCACTGTTCAATTGTGGATGTACACGCATTCATTCAGGACTCATTGCTCCAAAAGGTCATTTCAAACCACTCTCTGTGCTGTCAGTCTAAATTCATAAGAAGTCATAAACACCTGCAGCTGTCACGTACAGAGGCACCTTCCCGCCACAGGCATTAACCAGCTTATAATACCTGGGGGACACTTTGACGACAGTAAAATTCGGTTACAGGTTAAAAGCAACTGAGCCGTGCATCCATCATAAATTTCCTCAATTTTGTGTGATATTACAGGTGGGGGATAAATCTAATGTGCTAAATTATTCCCCCAGTGCCACTGCTCTATTTTCGTGATATTCTCAGCATTCTATAACGAGACAATGGTGAATGACTCGGGATGGGGTATAACAGTTAAAATGTGTCATTTCGATGAAGGATCTTTCAAAGTCTTTTTGATGTAAAATATGGAATAATGAAAAATGTGAGGTCTCTATTCAGGTGGTGCCACTGTAACACTGACATTACATTATGCATGTATGTGTGTGTGTGTGTTTAAGTAGTGGGGTTAGGAAGGGTAAATTAATTCCTCTGCAGGTAATTATATTGTTGTCATTGTTTTTGTTTTTATCAACGCGTTAATTAATATCTGTACAGGTCTTTGTTGATAATTTGCACCGCACGCTCCATAGACCTGCCAACCGGCCAGTAAAAAGTGACATGTCAGATTCTGGTGACCTTTTGCCACCAGTCTTTGCACTACATGCCATGGCAAATACCCTTCCACTACTGAGGCTGACACCCTCAACTCTTGTTTGCCATGCACACACAGTTTTACAATGTAATCACCTTTACATGCCATTTAAAGGTGAAGTGATTATTTTCGATGTAAAAATACTTTCTAGTATTCCAGCTTAATATGCAACTGTAAGTAAACCATTTGTAGGTCGATTCCTCAACTTATGGCGCTAACAAAACATTGCTTTTTGTTTGAGAATCCCGACCAGCCCAACATAGCATCACTAGCTAAAACATAGAGGTCTTTACTGCCTGGACAAAGCTATTTGTTAGCACTCTCATTCCTCTCAATGGCAGTTGCTCAGCTGGCGCATGACCTCCTTGCTACCATCTTTGCTCATGGGCACTCTGTTCTGGGTACACGTTTTAGAGTCAATCACCTGAGCCATAATTGGCATGTGACTAATTATTATGGAGCCACAGCAAAACTATGTCCTGACAATGCTGATTAGATGATAAAATGCCTAGAGACCCTAAGCCCTTCACTAGCAACTCTCCTGAGCTTTGATATCAACGTTTGACTCATTGATGGATATTATTTAATAAAAGTGAATGTTTATCATTGACTCTGTAAATCTACCTGGGTGCTGACATGTTTGTGTGATGTCACGCATCTCTTCAGTTTTCAAGTTGGAAGTTAGACATAAAGTGGCATTCCATTGCACTTTTTCCAGAAGGAAGCTGGACATTTCGACTGTTGAATGGAATGCAGCGCAGCATGAATCATCATAGCAACAAACTCCAACAAAGTGACTTTCAGTCTGGGGCAGAGACAGGGCTCAACACTCTGGAGAAGCACACACACACAAAGCGAGTTCTTCCTTTCAAACTGCTAGATGGAGGGCACCTGAAGGAAGTCAGAGAGATTTGCTTTCTGCGCCCTCTTTGTTTGAGTTGGTCAGCGAGTCTTCACATAATAACAAAATACATTGCATTATATTTTGATTAGGCTGTCAATTTAACGTGTTAAATCAGTGCAATCAATTATATAAAAAACAATGCGTAAAAATAAATTAACGCAATTAATCATGTCCCCGGATCATAATAAGGAATACTCCTACCATCGGAGCAATTCAAGCTTGAAGTACTACCTGTTTTCTCCAGGAGGCAGTAAGCACAACTCCAGCTGTTAAGGCAACACACATCTTATACAGAGAACAAACCACCTACAGCAGACAGCACAAGATAAGTCTGACAGTCTTGCATTCAAACACAGCTTGATGGAGCACAAATCTGAACGCAGGGATCTCAAGACATGTTTTTCGAAGTTTCAAACTACGTTAAACTTGACACAGCAACCTAAAAACAGTATGTTTATGACGTGACGCAACCAAATTGAGATGCTCCAAAAGTATCCGTCTGATGCATGTGTACATTGACACGTCCTTAAAAAAAGCCCCAATAATAAATAGATCTCTGAAAGATTGATGAATTTAATTGCAAAAGGATTGCTGTGAACTGTAGGCCAATGATTGGCTTATGTTCAATAATATCGGAATATAAAATATGTTGGATTCTAAAGCCAATTTTTGTATTGTCTCATCAATGCTTTACTCGTCTGCCACAATAATAATAATGTGTGTATGTGTGTGTGTATATATATATATATATACTGTATATAACAGTGCCAACTGTTCTTCTCACCACAATTGTACAGAGCGATTATTTGAGTTACCGTAGACTTTGTCAGTTCAAACCAGTCTGGCCATTCTCTGTTGACCTCTCTCATCAACAAGGCATTTCCGTCCACAGAACTGCCACTCACTGGATGTTTTTTGTTTTTGGTACCATTCGGAGTAAATTCTAGAGACTGCTGTGTGTGAAAATCACAGGAGATCAGCAGTTACAGAAATACTCAAACCAGCCCGTCTGGCACCAACAATCATCCATGCAATTATCTAATCAGCCAATCGTGTGGTAGCAGTGCAGTGCATAAAATCAATCATATACAGGTCAGGAGCTTTAGTTCATGTTCACGTCAACCATCAGAATGGGGAATAAAATGTATCTCAGTGATTTGGACCGTGGCATGCTTGTTGGTACCAGATAGGCTGGTTTGAATATTTCTGTAACTTCTGATCTCCTGGGATTTTAATGCTCAACAGTTTCTAGAATTTACTCCGAATGGTGCCAAAAACAAAAACATCCAGTGAGCGGCAGTTCTGTGGATGGAAATGCCTTGTTGATTAGAGAGGTCAGCAGAGAATGGCCAGACTGGTTGGAACTGACAAAGTCTATGGTAACTCAGATAATCGCTCTGTACAATTTTGGTGAGAAGAACAGCATCTCAGAAAGCTATTCTGAGATGCAAGTTGGCGCTGTTTTGGCGGCACGAGGGGGACCTACACAATGTTAGGCAGGTGGCATTAATGTTGTGGCTGATCGGTGTATATTTAAGCAATATCACACGAGCAAGAGTGCAATATGGCCCAACATCAGCACTGCTGTGATTCGGCCGCAGGCCGAGTGCCATAGGTAATCACAGCAGTGCTGGTTTAGGGACATACAGCATGATTGCGAGCGTGATATTGCTTGTATACAACAGTTCAATGAACAATTAGGAAAGAGCTATCTGTCTCTTTACATTTAATTTTGTGACATAACATATTTTAGCCAGCAGGTGGAGGCAAAAGACCATTTTTGTGTGTAATATGAGCCAGTTGGTGACGTGAAGTCAGCCAGTGTTTACATTCAACAGCTCTCCATGATCGCATGTATTACTACTACACTACTAAAGCTAGGAAATAGCTTTAAACGGCTTTAAACTAACAACTTCAGCATTAAGGCTCATCACAGCTGAGAGACACAACAGACTTACACAAACTCAAGGTGCTTACATCTTACCAGAGTTTCCACATTAGAGAGGACGTTCTGTTCAGATGGTCATTGAGGTTTCTATATTGCAAGACTCTTGCGCACCTGCGAAGTATAAGTATTACTCTTACTCTTATATCTCACACCGGTCTGTCATAAATTATATTATTATTATATTATATTCTCTCTTAACAACTTACTATCAACCGACAGCCTGAATGTCAATACAGTACAATACAACCTACTGTACATTCTATATAAACTATATATACTTTTTTTTTATTGAATAATGTGTATCTATATTGTGTGTATTGTATACTGTACAGTGTATGTTATTATTTGTATATTGTGTTGTGTGTAAATATGTGTATATTAGACTTTAAATTGTGTTGTGTTAATTTGATGTTATTGTAAATTGGTATATGTCTCATCACTGTCACGACTGCTATGTTGATCGGAACTGCACCCAAGAATTTCACACACCATTGCACTTGTGTATATGGCTGTGTGACAATAAAAGTGATTTGATTTGATTTTGAAATAGGGAGGAATACCCCGGCTTAGACGGCTGTTTTTCCACTGAGAAAATAGGATATATTTCACCAAAATGACATTATCTTCAGAAAGCTGACTAACAGACTACAGCATCATCAACAGGTGATCGCACATGCTCCATCTCTCTCTCTCTTTTTCTCTCTCTCTCTCTTTCTTTCTCTCTGTCTCTCTCTCTCTCTCTCTCTCTCTCTCTCTCTCTAGATAGCGAGGGAAGATAGCGAGGGAAGGGCATACAAATTTGAAGTGGAACGCAGCCCAAGTCAAAGACAGCAGAAAGGGAACATAGTCTTTTACTTCAGGCTCTAAAGAGTCTAAAATTTTAATATCAATATGTTATTGTAATAGCTGTTGGGTAATAGAAAAATCAACCTTCATTATATAGGTGAACTTTGACCCAATGTATCCTAGTAAACTGTAAACAAGTGAACATAAAAATCAACACTGAGATACATTCAGCTTGTTTTTGCACACAACTAATAAATTGCACAGCGCTCAGACACAGTGCACAACCAGCTCTAACCTGTTGCTACTTCACGGCACAGCTGTTTTAAGTGATGGAGAGAGAAAAAAAAACCTGTTTCAAGGAGAAAGGCCTCACATGCAAGTTATGACTCTTTCCAGCATGCTGTAAATTGCCTTTTTTGTTGTTTCTATCTTTTCTGTCACTAAGGGAAAATAGTCTGCAGGGCTACAGAGTAATTCTACATGGATAGGTTTCTTATTACTGCTGTTTGGGTGGCTGGGCCTTGGAGATGACAGCCCACAAAGGCAGCGGGCAGGCATAGAGAAACAGTAAAAGCGATGAAAACTTACAGCATCAGTCAGCAGCTTTACAGCTAGCTCGGAGATAAACACCCAACAAATAAATAAATGCAAGAGAAGCCTGTAAATATGAGCTTGTAGCAGCTGGGTGCGTGACAGAGTGATACAGGGTGAAGCGGCTCACACATGTGGACATGTGTGCACACTTTTGTATTAAGGAGCAATGTTTGCCCTGTTTTTCTGACCAAACCAAACAGTGGGCCGTCAGTTTTGTTAAATCCTTAAACTGATAGTTCCAAATCCATTTGACTTTTTTTGTTTTTCATCCATGGAACACAAAAGAAGAAAATGTTTGGGGACTGACAGATTCAGTCACCATTCACTTTCATCATTTGAGAAAGAGTCGCATAGACTTATTCAAAATTACTTCTTCTGTGTTTCATGAAAGAAAGCCATACGAGTTTGGAACAAAATGAGGGTGAGTATACTGTATGATGAATTTTTATTTTTGGGTGGACTAACCCTTTAAATTCTCAATCAGAATATCTTTGGATGTTACTTACAGTATAATATCAATTTAAATTAAAAAAGTAGCTGTAAATTAAAGATGCCATTACACAAACAAAACTACATTTTAAATATTTGACATGTCCCCATGTTAGATTCTACAGTGATTCATTTAGTGCTTTTAGATGTGATTTTATATATAACAAAAACAGATAACATGCTGCATGTGTGCGCACACACACACAGTAAAGTTCAACACAGCCTATTCCTATCACTAGAGGGCACTTAAGCTACATACTATCTCTGCCCGGTTTTGCACAAAACTCCTTTTAGTCTGTGGAATTCACTCATTTATATCGAGCAGCTTTCAACCTCAGATTCAGATATTAATCTGCACACAGCTTCAAGGAGAAAAAAAAAAATAAAATATCCCCAATTTCCCCAATGCTCCCTGGATCTGTATTGCTGGAGACAATATAATCTTCCAAATGGATTCTAGTCTAGTCAGTGTTTGCACAAGGTTGTAAAGCGCGAGAAACTTTGCACACACAGTATAATGACCTCATTCTCTTTGACATGGACCCTTTTCACAGTTTGATGATGTATTTCCACTTTAATATAGCTGCAGGTACTGCTGCAGGTACCGCTATCATTACTGTAAAAATGATGTCATCCAGTTAGGCAGCAGCGTAAGCGGCGTGCGGTCTGAGGATTCTGTCCATGAGCCGCTGAAACGTAGCTGGGGCCCTGAACAAACCGAAAGGAAGGGTGACAAACTGGTGTAATCCAAACGGTGTGGAAACTGCAGTTTTTTTCACGGGACATGGGAGTTAAGGGGATCTGATAATATCCCTTTGTTAAATCCAGTGTTGAATAAAAGCGAGCCACGCCTAACCGATCGAGCAGTTCATCAATGAGGCATCGGGTACGCATCAAATTTAGACACCGTATTGACTTTTCTATAATCCACACAGAACCGGACTGAGCTGTTGCTCATAGGAACCAAAACCACTGGGCTGGCCCAGTCACTATGGGATTCCTCCATTACCTCCATATCAAGCATGGCCTTTAATTCGGCCTGTACCACTTGTTTTTTGTGTTCTGGTAATCGGTAGGGACGACTACATACCACTACCCCTGGGGTCGTTTCGATATGGTGCTCTGTGAGATTCGTACAACCGGAAAGAGGCGAGAACACGGAGAATTCTCCTTGCAACCTGGCAAACTCCGTGATTTGGGATGGTGAGAGGTGGTCTCCATAAGTTACCGGTGTGAATCGATCGGTGACTTTTAAGTTCACCTCTGGTCCGAGCTCCTCCCTCTCTGGAACCATCATCGCCAAAGTCATGGGACTGCCTCTCTCCATGGTTTTAGGAGATTGAGGTGGTAAATCTGACGTGCTCCGCATCTGTCCTTTCATTTAACCCGCTGTGTGACCTCAAAGGGTCCTTGCCACTTGGTGAGTAATTTAGAGCTTGATGTGCGGAGCAATACAAGATCTTTATCTCCTGGTGTAAATTCCCGTAGTCAAGACCCCCTATTATACAGCCGGCTTTGATGTTCTTGAGCCTGGAGCTAATTCTCCAGTGTTAGTTGCCCCAGTGTCTGGAGTTTTGCTCTGATCAAGAATGTATTGAATTTCGTTTTTGCTTTATGAAGGTCCCTCCTCCCAATTTTCCTGTAGGACGTCATGCAGTCGACACCCATACAATAATTCAAATGGAGAGAACCCCGTGGAGGCTTGCGGGACCTCTCGTACTGCAAATAATATGGGCTTGAGCCACTTGTCCCAATTTCGAGCATCTTCATGCACAAACTTACGAATCATATTATTTAGGGTCTGATTAAATAGTTCGACCAAGCCATCCATTTAGGAGTGGTAAATGCTGATCCGAATCAATTTAATCCCCAATAATTCTTACAGTTTGCGTAGTGTATGTGACATAAACATAGTTCCCTGATCAGTGAGGATTTCTTTTGGAATCCCCACTCGGGAGATTATTCTGAAGAGTGCCTCCGCAATGCTTCACGCTGAAATGTTGCACAGAGGCACTGCCTCTGGATACCGCATTGCATAGTCCACCAGAACCAATACAAATTGATGTCCGCATGCCGCCCGCTATAATGGTCCGACAAGGTCCATACCAATTCTTTCGAAGGGGACCTCGATCAATGGATGGGGGCAAAATGGCGCTCTTGGGGTGGCCGGTGGATTCACCAGCTGACATTCACGGCATGCCGCACACCACCTGCAAACATCCCCATGAATGCCCTGCCGAGACTGAGAGGGAGGGAGAGAGAGAGAGAGAGAGAGAGAGAGAGAGAGAGAGAGAGAGAGAGAGAGAGAGAGAAGAAGAAGAGGACTCGCTTGCCCCCGAATACGCTGCCAAATGGTCCTCAGCCAGCTGGACTGCCTCTGTCAGTGATGCCAGGCGGTGGCACTGGACCCACTCAGACATTCCTTTTGGGAACCAGCCGACAAACTGCTCCAGTACCACAAGGTCAATGACAGCTTCGGTGTCGCGATCCTCTGCCAGCAGCCACCTCCGACAGGCATTGCGGAGCTGTTGGGCGAAGGCAAACAGGTGACCGCATTCACTGCACGGCAGCATACGGAAGCACTGCTGGTGTTGTTCGGGGTTATGACTGACCCACTGCAAGATGGCCCGCTTTAGGTCCGTGTACTCCATAACGTTATTGACTGGAAGTTGTTAGGCTGTGAGCTGAGCTTTCCTGGACAGCAATCGGGCTGCACACTTGGTGTTGAGCCAGCCTCACGCTTCAGCTGCTCGAAGAGCTCGAAGGCCTCTGGATCATCTTGTGGCCCCACTGGGCTATGGCTGTGGCCGGGGTCGTGGCTGGAGTACTCCCCTATGCTTTCAGGCTCCGCAATACCTGTCGATCCTCCACCTGGGCATGGAGCAGGACCTGGAAACGCTGCTCCTGCTCCACACGTAATTCCAGGAGGGCTTGATGTTGGGTCTGGTGGATACTGGCAAGAGTCTTGATGACCTCGACTAATGGCGAGGAACCATGATGGTGTTTCTTTCTCCTATTCAAGGGTTTTGGCACCACTGTGACAAGTCACAAACTCTCTTTGAAGGAGGAAGCGAGGGACAGGTTGGCTTTTCAGCGTAACACACATAAATAAATGCACACATCCACACTGCTGCGTGCAACTCTCTCTCTCTCTCCTCCGGTGGTCTGGATTGCCTCTTTATCCCTCTCCAACTCTCACTGCAACACAGAACAGCTGTTAGATATAATTTCCCACAGGTGTCAATCCTTAATGTTCTTCCTCTCCCGGCCTCGCTGTCTACATACATCGCTTGGCCATGCCCCCATAACCACACAGGGTAAATCTAGTTTTTTTTTCTCGCTTAATGTACTGTAATGTAATTTTTTACACTGTATTTTAAGTAATAAAAAATCTAGCAAACTAGCAAAATGTGATTTGCTAATTGTGACATTAAATTGCTTTATTTTATTAGTATTGTATATGCTCTTGACAAAAATTAAAGGTATAGTTAACCCAAAAATGAAAATTCTATCATTATTTACTCACCCTTATGGTGTTTCTTATGATGACATTTTTTATTTTTCCGTGGAACACAAAAAATTAATTATAGACAAAATGCCTCAGTCACCATTCACTTTCAGTATGGTAAAAAAGGATGCAATGAAAGTGAATGGTGACTGAGGTTAACATTCTACCTAACATCTCCTTTTGTGGTCAATAGATAAAAAGAAAGTGATATGGGTTTGGTACGATATGAGGGTGAGTTAGTGACCCTTTTGGGGTAAACTATCCCTTTAATAGTGTTGTTTTTTTTTCTTTTGTAGCGTTTACCCATCTATTATTTACTTCTGCATTCTAAACCAAAAAATTTGAAATTGGACTTTTAGTCCTCAATCCACTGAAAAACGAATGCAATATCTGCATACACACAGACATACTCACCCTCATATCACACCACATCAACACAACTCAACAGCAGAGCGTATCGGCACACTTCTGTTGGCTAGCCGATCTCGTGTCTAGCAGCCAGCTAGGCCAACAAAGCCTCGCTCTCTTATAATGATTCCCAAAATAATTAAGAGATCAATGAGCAAACATCGCTCCCGGTAAATAAGGAGATGGAGTTGTACGACCAGCATGTGGCTCAAACACGGGGAAGAGAACTGAGCTTCAATAGAGTGACATTATCACCCTAGCCTTCATTATTGAGCTGTGACGCCACCCCAGTATGTTGCCCGGTGCGGCAACATTGGAGAGATAATTTCAAAGAGTGAAATGACAGCACAAGTCATTGGCTTTTGTCTAAAGAGCTGCAGCATTGATTTGGGAAAATTGGGTCATTAAACCATCCATATGTTCCTCAAGAGGGGGAACATCCAATGAGACTGGAGTTCTTTATCACTGTAGTTGGAGTAAGAGTCTTAAAGGAAGATGCATAGTAACCAGGCTGTTTGCTTATCATTGTTCAGCTTGCTTTGAACTGGAGGGTCAAGTTTTTGGTGGTTTTTGACAGCACCTGCTGATAGATAAAAAATTCTCCTTTGACAGCAAATCAAAAGTAGCTGTGTATTCTCCACTCTGATCTTATGAACATTTTGTGACTATGACAACATTTTATCAAAATGATAGTATGTGGTTCATTACACATATTGTAGCAGTTCCAGGTGAAATGTCCACTGTGAGGCAACTAAAAAGCAGGTTAATGCTCTATCGAGATTTAAATCAACAAAACCTACCTCCCTGCCTTAAACCTGAAACCTAAGCCTAACCAATAGTGTCCTAAATATGAGATGAAAAAAAGAGGAGTTTTATTTAAGGTTAATACTTTATCAAGTTCAGTTAGACCTACGTTCTTACCCTAAACCTTAAACCTAACCAATAGTGTCATAAAAGCAAATGTGGGATGCAAAACGTACACTTTCAGCTCACATGTTGACTTACGTGTTCGTCAGGACTCTTACTCAGTCCTTTGCAAGTGCAACGCCCTATCATTTGAGCTAACATGCAATTTGATCGCATTCAAACAAACATTTCATTGGTTATGTAATGCAAACTTTAAAATCTGTCACCTTATAAGTTATGCACTAAAGTAAAAGTGTTTTGATGTCATTAGAAAGCATTGTGTGAGGAACAGGATAAAAAGTGTTGATGGGTAAGTGTTTATGGACTGATAATCTGCTGTTTACTTGTGATTTGTGTGAAAGTGAATAGAGGTCATTGTTGTAGCGCCTCTAGTGTTTATTGGACCAGGAAATTGCCGTAATACGCACAAGCCATGTAAAAATTATTTAGCAAAAATTAAGGTATAGTAATGGGTTTCAATGAGACCAGGTAGTAAAATGGTCTTCTGAAATTGATATTTTAAGGATATTATATTAATGGCATTCACCAGCCAAGAAACTGAAAATAAGATCAAAGTGGAATGTTAACGGATAGTTCCTTTTAGGTAGTGGAGACGTTGTTGCTCTGACCAAACCAACTCACAAATGACCTATAACCAAACGCTAGAGTCTGTCTGGGTTTGTACTCTTCCAAGATTGCCTCTCTTAAAACAACCTACCAATCATCTGACGCCGGGTTCACACATCCTCCGTGAGTGGGGCGTGAGCAGGGTGGTCATGTTGGATGTTCACATTGGCCGCGTCTCTTATCTATGGGGTCATACGGCAAATTTTTTCTTTAATAAGGTCACAATAAGCTGAGGTTATTGCTACAGTCACGTGCACTTCATCTTTATCAGCACACTTGGTTGTGATTAGTTAATGTTGTGTCTATAATGTCCACCTATATACACCGAATGGCAAAAGGTCCGGCAGCTTATTAATTATTTCCTTTAAGTTATTTTATTGAGTTTTCTTGCATGCAGACATATAAACCTTAGTGTACTATAGGTTCAGTTTGAATAATTTTGATTTGCTTTTGTGTCTTTTCTATAATCTCCTGAATATTTTAGTGTTGTACTGCACCCAGAGCCGTTGAGCTCAGCGTGAGCCGTGCAGCAAAAAAAGCTCAATGCCGAAACTATCTGCTCACTGCCGCATCTGGGGCGCTTCTGGGACGCACCACCTACAGTGGGAACAGTGCAATCTGTTAATATAGGCATCGAAACGAAAACGCACCGCTCACGCCTCGCTCTTGCCCCTCTCACGGAGGATGTGTGAACCCGGCGTGAGCCATCCACAGCTTTGAATAAAACCTGTTAATTCCATATCTTAAAAGCCAAAACTCAATCAGGGCTGAGACACAGATCACTTTGAGTCAGGACAAGTTTGCAGAGGTGAGACAAAATGAGAAGAGTTTGTCCTTCATCTGTTTCACACTTTATCTTTTATCATATCTCCTTCAGCCAGCAGGGAACTTCAGGAATGTGTGATGAAAAGAGAGAATGAAAAGAGGAGGGAGATCCTGTATTTATTTTAATTTTTTTGTTAGGGCTAGGCAGAATATCTGAAACAGTGAAAGTGGATGGTTATAAAAAGCACCATAAAAGTATTATTAAAGTAGTCCACACAACTTATGCACTATTTTCCTAGTCTTCTGAAGCCAGACGATGCCTTTGTGTGAGGAACAGACCAAAATGTAAGTTGTTGTGCAATGATAATCTTCCCCTCTGTTGTAGCTCTCTTTGCAGTTGCTTTTTGGTTGTGTTCAGTCAAACCTGGTGCGACATGTCTAAATGCAAACATTTTCAATTGAACACGAGCATGAATGGGATTTGTAAGCTCTAGCAGAGGTGTTCATATGCACTACTTTTATGATACTTTTATAGTGTTTTTTTCAGGCAGTATATTCACTTTTGTCTCATGGAAAAGAGCAGCTCTGTTATTCTGCTTGACATCTTCTTTTGATTCCACAGCAGAAAGAAAATAAAACAGGGCTGGAACAACATTAGGGTAAGAAATTTTCATTTTTGCATGAACTATCCCTTTAACCTCAGGTTTCTGCAGGGAGAGTGTCCCTGAACTGTAGGTCACTTTTGTGTCTGCTAAATGACAAATTAATAGTAGAATAAAAGGATACAGCTGTCCTCAGTGTATAGCACAGTTGAGGTACTTCCTGCAGTCAGGTAGCTGTAGAAGGAGACCTCCAGTGTGTAGCAGTAAGACGTGTCGTCCAGGAGACCACCCAGAAACTGGCGGCCGGTGCCAGCCTTGACTACATCACAGTTAAATAATGTACTGGACTGGAGAGGACAAACACAGAGATAAAGAAACTGAGTGATTCATAACAACAGTACATAGACAATAGAGCTTAAACAAAAAGGAGTAAACGTGAGATGTCATCAGCAGCATTAGGGAAATAACAACAAATAAAAACAGCACAATAATCAGCCTGCAAAGACATCAGAAGGCTTAGAGTTGCCACGAGGAGGAAGCTACAGTATTGATTGCATTAAGGGAACTAATTATGGATTGCATTGGATTGCTCTGATAATTTATGCCACTTTGTCCATTCTAGAATTACTGGCAACTTTTCCCTGCTTGCCACTTTTCCTTCACTTATGTGCTTGCTTACACTGCACTCTCTGCAAGTTTCTGTGCCTTTACATGGCTCAGCTATAATGGCTGATAAATGTTTGCTTTGCCCAGGAAAGGTGACTGATCTAGTGTCAGTGTGATGTGTAGCTGGTGGCTAAGCACAGTTGAGACATGACTCTCTCCAGAGGCAGCTCTCCCTCAATATGCCGCATGAACTTTAGGAAGGCTGTGTGCTGAATAGGCAGAGCGAGAGAGGGCAATGTGCCAGCTGGAGAACTGCCCTCTGTGCCCTCCTGTCACCGAGCACACACACACACACACACACACACACACACACACACACACACACACACACAACCACCCACCCACCCACACCCTTGTGCCTTTCAAACCTGTACTTTATGACTTTCTTTCTTCTATGGAAAACAAAAGGAGACATTCTGAAAAATGTGCAGCCTGCTGTTTTAAGTGAATTAGGATGGGGGCTGTCAAGCTCTAAAATTACAAAAGTAATATTATAAAATATTATAAGTGGTCAAAATGACTCTTGCACCATATTCCATGTATTACGATAGCTTTGTGTGCGGAACAGACCAAAGTCTTTATTCACTCATAATCTTCCCTTCCAGTGAGCTATTAACTGCTGCGACTGGATCGAGTCAGTGAGTTGATCTAGAAAACCGGATTGTGAATGAATCATTTGGATTGGTTTGTGAACTGGATGAATGGATTCATTGTATCGAACAGACTCGATCCAAATTGTTCGTTCATGAATTAGACATTGCTACTTATGTCATGAACTCTCATTACATGTAATGAGGAGCTAAGGTGGATGTAAAGATTTTTAGTGAATAACGACTTCTGAATTTTGATTTGTTTCTCAAACGAGGCTATTTTATGGCTTTAAAAAACTTGGAATATTATATGCAAGACATCTTGGCTACTTTTATGACACTTTACGGGTGCTTTTCTTGTCAATTTGGAGCTTGACAACCCCAGTCCTCATTCCCTTTCAGCAATGAGTGGCCAGGATTTTCTTCAAATGTTCAACTTTTGTGTTCCATGGAAGAAATACAGTCACATGGTTTAGCATAACTTGAGGGTAAATGTGTAAATAATAAATTAGTAAGTAATGACAGAATATTCCTTTTTGGGTGAACTATTCCTCCACGAGAGCTTAGCTTAAAAAACACAGTAACGTTGTACAATGCATTAGGTGCAAAAAGACAGCACGCACACAAAAAACACAAACAGCATTTATACAGGATCATAAATAAAATGGTGAGGCAGAGTATGGTCATGGGCTGTGAAAAGCGGTTCTTTGTGTAAGTATGAGAGAAGTTCTGGATGGGTGAGTGAGCAGTAAAGGTTAGTCCTCTGCCCGTATTCTGCTGGCTGAGCTACTGAAATGTCACACTTCCTGCATGCTAAAGGTCATTGTTGCAGGCTGAAGGAACTGTGCTGACAAAGAGAATGACACACAGAGCTCTAGGGGCCGCAGGGAGGGGAGAGGGGGACCTCCACAATGGGACTCTCACTGGAGTAAAACTGTAAGCAAGCAAAATACAGTGGTGTGTTGAGGTCATACACAATTCCCCCTACCGCCCTCCAGAAAACAAACCTATCTATCGTTCCATTCATTCATCCATCCATCCATCCATCTGTCTAGCCATTTATCTATCTATCCATCCTTCCATTTATCCATTGTCAATCTATCCATTTATATATCCATTCATCCATCCATCCATTATACTGTATATACTTCTTTCCATCCATTTATTAATACACCATGAATCCATCCATCCATTCATCCATCCATCTGTCCATCAGTCTATCCATCAGTTCATGTGTCCATCCATCTGTCTGTTTCTCTATCCATCATCTGTCTATCCATTTATATATCTATCCAACTGTCAATCTTTCCATCCATCATATAGTACATTCATTCATCCATCCATCCATTATCTATCCATCCATCCTTCCATGCTTCCATCCATTATCACCAGTCTATCCATACTTCCATCCATCTGTTCATTTATTCATGCATCCATCTGTCTGTTTCTCTATCTATTATCAGTCAATCCATTTATATATCCATCTGTCAATCTATCCATCATATATACATTCATCCATCCATGTATTCATCCATCTGTCGATCCATTCATTATCCATCCATCCATCCATCCATTAGCAGTCTATTCATCTAGCCATCCTTCCATCTATCCATCCATCCATCCATTATCAGTCTATCCATCTATCTACCCATCCATCTGTCCATCCATCCATCCACCATCCATCCATCCATGGGGGTATTTGGCGAGCAGTGCGGGGCAGAGCGACGACGATAAGGAGCGAGGCCGGGATGGACACCTGGGTCGAATTATCTCGCCCAGCTGTTGGTGATTGTCTTTATTCAGACAAATGAAAATACGTTTTCAGCGGAACATAAATGAAGGCAGGGCTTTTCAGCCAAACATAAATCTCTGCTGTTTCTCCGCCAAACAGGGCACACGCTCAGGATCAGCTTTTTCCCATGGTCCAACGCCACTCACCGAAACACAGAATAGCTGTTAGGGAAATTACACACAGGTGTGAGTCCTTCCCATTCATTCCTCCTGGCCTCGCCCCCCCATTTACAAACCAGCGCTCGGCCACGCCCCCATCACCACAACATTTATTCATCCATCTAGTACCTATTCATCCATCCATTATCAGTCTATCCATCCATTTATCCATCAGTCTATTCATCTGTTCATTTATCCATCAATCTGTCTGATTCTCTAACCATTAACATATCCATCCATCTATTTGTCTGCTATCATCATCCATCCATTTATTCATCCACCCATCCTTCTATGATCCATCCATCCATCTGTCCATCCGTATGTACGTCTGTCCATTATCCATCCATCCATCCATCCATCCATCCATGCTTACATAATCATTCAATCTATCTATCCATCCATCCACCCATAATAATCCATACCCAGGGCTGGGGAGTAACGGAATACATCTAACGGGATTATGTATTTAAAATACAAAATATAAGTAACTGTATTCCACTACAGTTACAATTTAAATCATTGGTAATTAGAATACAGTTACATTCAAAAAAGTATTTTGATTACTGAAGAGTAATTGTGTCACATAGTTTTTCATTATACATTTACATTTACTTCATTTGGCAGACACTTTTATCCAAAGCGACTTACAAAAGAGGAAAACATAAGCGAATCATCTTAAGGAGACAGTGGTATGAAAAGTGTTGTATTACAAAGTTTCACTAGCATCATAATAGTATTCAAAACAAAATAAAGTGCAACAGGACTTTTAATGACTGGTTAAGTGCTCATGGAAAAGATGTGTTTTTAGTCATTTTTTGAAGACAGAGAGCGAGTCAGCTTGATGAAGCTGAAAATCCGGGAAAGTGTTTTGGTGCCTCTTTGTGTTGGTACAACAAGGCGAAGTTCCTTAGCTGACCGCAGGCTTCTAGTGGGCACGTAGCTCTGCATAAATGATTTTAGGTATGCTGGAGCAGACCCAGTGACTGTTCTGTATGCCAGCATCAGAGCCTTGAATTTGATACGTGCATCAACCGGCAGCCAGTGGAGAGACAAGGAGTGGTGTAACATGCTCTCTTTGGTTCATTAAAGACCAGACGTGCTGCTGCATTCTGGATTATTTGTAGGGGTCTAATTGCACATGCAGGGAGGCCTGCAGTAAGAGCGTTACAGTAGTCCAGTCTAGTTATGACAAGTGACTGGACAAGCAGTTGTGTGGCATGTTCAGAGAGGAAGGGTCTTATCTTCCTGATATTGTAGAGTGTAAATCTACATGATCTTGCGGTCTTTGAGATGTGGT
Source organism: Myxocyprinus asiaticus (assembly GCF_019703515.2). Lineage (NCBI taxonomy): Eukaryota > Metazoa > Chordata > Actinopteri > Cypriniformes > Catostomidae > Myxocyprinus > Myxocyprinus asiaticus. The sequence continues at coordinate 33,982,661 of NC_059376.1, read as the reverse complement.
CTGTGAAATTTAGTCTGTTGTCGATGGTTACCCTTAGATTTCTGACTGATTTGGAAGGCGTTACTGTAGTTGCACCCAGCTGCACGGTGATGTTGTGTTCAACAGCAGGGTTGGCTGGAAAGACAAGGAGTTCAGTCTTGGCTGGGTTGAGTTGCAGGTGGTGCTCCTTCATCCAGGCTGAGATGTCTGCCAGGCAGGCAGAAATTCGAGCAGTCACTGTGGTGTCGTTGGGCCGGAAAGACAAGTAGAGTTGCGTGTCATCAGCGTAGCAGTGGTAAGAGAAACCATGTGCCTGAATGATGGGTCCCAGTGAATGTTGTGTATATAGAGAAGTGGCCCAAGCACTGATCCCTGAGGTACCCCAGTAAGTAGCTGATGTGACTTGGATACCTCACCTCTCTAGGCTACCTTGAAGGACCTACCTGAGAGATAGGAATTAAACCAGTCAATCACAGTTCCTGTGATGCCCAGCGAGAAGAGGGTAGAGTGTAAGATCTGATGGTTGACTGTGTCAAAGGCTGCAGAAAGGTCCAGCAGAATCAGGACGGATGATCTGGATTCAGCTTTCGCCCATCTCAGCGACTCAGTGACAGACAGCAGGGCAGTCTCGGTGGAGTGTCCACTTTTGAAGCCTGACTGATTGTCATCCAGCAGCTTGTTCTGTGAGAGATAGGCAGAGATTTGATTGAAAACTGCCCTTTCAAGTGTTTTTGCCATGAATGGGATGAGAGAGACTGGTTTGTAGTGTTCTATTTGTGTGGGATTAAGTGCGGGTTTCTTCAGCAGCGGGGTTACTCGAGCCTGCTTAAATGTAGTGGGAAAAGTGCCTGTAAGTAGAGATGTGTTAATTATGTGTGTGAGGGCAGGTAGGATGGATGGAGAAATGGCCTGGAGAAGGTGAGAAGGAATGGGGTCAAGGGAACAGGTGGTGGGGTGGTTGGAGAGGAGGAGTTTAGAGACCTCAGTGTCAGTCAGAGGAGAGAACATATAAATGATGCGATCCAAAGTGCATTTGAACAGCTGTGAAACACTTTCTTATGATGTGTTACATTCATATGAGCAGAGAGAGAAGTTTGAAGCAGAAGAAATAGAAATAAACCTTGTGTAAATTGTCAGCTTTACGCTAAGCTAAAATGCTAGCAATTTTACATGCACGTTACCAGGAACGATCATATTTATCAACATTTTTTACATTGGATCAATTTCTTTTTTTCTAGTAAGACCTTTGATATTAGGGCAAAAATCATATTCTTGATAATTTTTGTATTGTTTTCCAGTAAAAATATCTAAAAATCCTTAAAACAAGATCAATTTGATTGATCTTGTTTTAGAAACAACACTGCATAAGATATTCAGGATTTTCAGAGAATGTATTTTTAACGTGTATTTTGTCTTACTGTACTGGCAGAGTTTTTATAGTCAAAACAAGTGAAAAAAAATCAACCAGTGCTGAAGAAGTAATCCAAAGTATTTAGAATACATTACTGACCTTGAGTAATCTAACGTAATACGTTACAAATTACATTTTACAGCATGTATTCAGTAATCTGTAGTGGAATACATTTAAAAAGTAACCCTCCCAACCCTGTCCATACCATGATCCTATCAATGAAACCAATGAACGAAACCTTTTGAAAACTTTAATGTAGGCAAGAGGAATAGAGGAACGAGGAAGAAAAAAAAATGGTGAAAGGGTAAAAGGGGTGTAATGAGCTGCAAGACACATCGAACCCACTGAATACAGACGATAAAAAACCAGAAGAAAATCTGCAAACAAACAAAGCAAATAAAGACCAACCAATCTTCTTGATTCACTCTGTCCCATTTTGACATTGAAAACAGCGTGCAAATTACCAATTAATACAGTTGTCAAGTAAAAATATGAGAAGGGGTCTCAGATATGGAGGATTCGGTTTGTGCTGATGAGCAAACGCAATAACGTCTCTCCAGCACAGCATTATGAAGGCGCTGGTTGCGCCAATGGCTCATGTACTGTATCTTCTCATACGCATATAAACGCATCCTCATCAGCATGCTGTTCCTGGATTATCCAAAAGAGCTTCACCGTGAAAAACGGTTAAGTGTCTCTGCTCCTCTCAAATAGACACCTCATCAGCAATATTGAGTCTGGTTATTGTCTTGCTCTGCAGAATTGAAAAGGTTACTTGCTGTCACCTGGAAAAATAGCCCGTGTTGATGCACTTCGTTTTGGAAACAAAAAATGTGCTAATTTATGGGCCATATTGAATTTTTGGAGAAAATACCAATAATGCTTTTCCATGTGGCGTTTGCTAATGAGTATAGAGCTAACAGGGGAAATGCTGACAGAGATGAAATTCAGCCAATGATTATCTTTTGCTGAAGAACAGATGGAACCTATCAGTATAACGGCAGAGAAGAACTGCGATGTTATCTGGTACTTTCATGAGCAACATTTATGCTGCCATTCCTAATTTTCTGATTTAAAGTTGAAGTGTTTAATTTTTTCAATGTTAAAATAATTGATCTTATCCCAGCTTAATATACAGAGTCAACTATAATTCCGTTTGGTGACACTAGTGGTGCAAAAATTACACACTTTACTATGGGAGAAAATCTGTTGGAGCCATGCTAGCGGTTAGTGCACATATTGTAACACATTCCCACTCTTCCCTCATAATTTCCTGTCTTTTTGCAGCTTTGTAGTAAATGTAATAAACAAAATAAAGTGGAACCAACAAATAAACACCCTTTGCACACCTGAATGAGAATCTCTGAAATTATCACATTTATTTGGGGACAGTTTAATTGTTTGTTTGATTGTTTCTTTAATTTTTTATGCCATGCCAGCTTCTATGGCTATATTCATGGTGGGAACCAGGTTTAGTTATTTAAAATAGTTAACTAAGTTAAATGAGGTGTTTAAGATTAATTTAATTGTTTGTCATTTTCAATTTTGTTCAAGGTGATTAAATCAAAGGTTTTTTTAATAACTGTCCATTAAGTGAAAAGATCATATTTGGGGTAAAAGCTCCCCTATTGTAGGGACTAAAGGCCCCTATAAAACACATTGTTTTTCTTAAGTGGATCGATTGATCTATCTATCAATCAATTTTCTATCCATCCACCCATAATAATCCATACCATGACCATATCAATGAAACCAATGAATTAAACCTTTTGAAAACTTTAATGTAGGCAAGTTGAATAGAGGAATGGGGAAGAAAAAAAATGGTGAAAAGGTAAAAGGGGTGTAATGAGCTGCAAGACACACTGAACCCACTGAATACAGACGATAAATAAACCAGAAGAAAATTTGTAAAACAAAGCAATTAAAGACCAACAAATCTTCTTTTTTCAATGTCAAAATGGGACAGAGTGAATCAAGCGTGCCAATTACCAATTAATACAGCTGTCAAGTAAAAATATGAGAAGGGGTCTCAGATATGGATGATTCAGTTTGTGCTGATGAGCAAACGCAATAACGTCTCTCCAGCACAGCATTATGAAGGCGCTGGTTGCGCCAATGGCTCATGTACTGTATCTTCTCATACGCATATAAACGCATCCTCATCAGCTTGTTGTTCCTGGATTATCCAAAAGAGCTTCACCATGAAAAACGGTTAAGTGTCTCTGCTCCTCTCAAATAGACACCTCATCAGCAATACTGAGTCTGGTTATTGTCTTGCTCTGCAGAATTGAAAAGGTTACTTGCTTTCCCCTGGAAAAATAGCCCGTGTTGATGCACTTCGTTTTGGAAACAAAAAATGTGCTAATTTATGGGCCATATTGAATTTTTGGAGAAAATACCAATAATGCTTTTCCATGTGGCGTTTGCTAATGAGTATAGAGCTAACAGGAGAAAAGCTGACAGAGATGAAAATTTGCCAATGATTATCTTTTGCTGAAGAACAGATGGAACCTATCAGTATAACGGCAGAGAAGAACTGTGATGTTATCTGGTACTTTCATGAGCAACATTTATGCTGCCATTCCTAATTTTCTGATTTAAAGGTGAAGTGTTTAATTTTTTCTATGTTAAAATAATTGATCTTATCCCAGCTTAATATACAGAGTCAACTATAATTCCGTTTGGTAACACTAGTGGTGCAAAAATTACACACTTTACTATGGGAGAAAATCTGTTGGAGCCATGCGAGCGGTTAGCGCACATGTTCTAACACATTCCCACACTTCTCATAAATTCCTGTCTTTTTGCAGCTATGTAATAAATATAATAAACAAAATAAAGTGGAACCAACAAATAAACACCCTTTGCACACCTGAATGGTTATAGGCAGAAGCATGAAGTCCGAAACGCTGCTTGCAAAGGTATCTTGGAAAAAATTGCTGTATTTATTGAGACAGCAATATTTCACCCTTACATCACATCAGATATTTAAATGTTTCTGTCTCAATAAACATCGCTGTCTCAATAAATATAGAAAATTTGATGAGCTAGAGCAGTATGTGGGAATTCTTCTCATCTTCTCTTCTTGTGACCAGTCACAGCACCTCAGATACACTTTCCCTTGTACATATACATTTTCGCCTAAAATCTTGATTTGATAAAAATGTTCATAACATTGTTCAACTATTTGTATATCAAAGTACCATGATATTACCATCCAATATCATCCCCGTAAATTAGTATATTAAGGTATAAAAATAGAGCTATAAATGTTACATTCATATTCTGTGACTGGTTAAAATGGTGCCCTCTGAGGCCAAAGTATTTCTACAAAAGAGAATTATTAGATTAGGATGTTCTGAGACCCACAAGAGAGAAGTCTGGCACGTTGTGACACAGGAGTAGAGGAAAGACGGCCTGTCTCTGCACTCTCTCCTCTTCCTCAAAGACGTTACCGTACATGAAGCCATTCATCATAGTGGAGTAAGCGTGCACATCAATGTAGAACTCTAAACTCACTTTCTGTAAATCAGTTAGAGACAAAAAGATTGAGAGTGATAAGACAGACAGAGAGACAGACAGGTTGTGAACAGAACTCAGAATGTAAAACATAAGCACACTGTCAACAAAACAGAAATGTATAATATATATACACACACACACACACACACACACAGTTGTGCTCAAGTTTGCATACCCTTGGAGAATTGGTAATAATTGTACCATTTTTAAAGAAAACATGAATGAACAGGCAAAACACATTTCTTTTATTTCTTATGGGATTCATATTCAACTGTAGGTTATAACAGAATGGCACAATCATAAAACAAAACATGGCAACAAAGACAAAAATGAAATGACCCCTGTTCAAAAGTCTGCATACCCCTAGTTCTTTGTACTGTGCATTGCCCCCTTTAGCATCAATGATAGTGTGCAGTCTTTTGTAATAGTTGTATATGAGGCCCCAAATTCTTGCAGGTGGTATAGCTGCCCATTTGTCTCTGCAAAATGCCTCCAGGTCATGCAAAGTCTTTGGTCATCTTGCATGAACCACACGTTTGAGATCTCCCCAGAGTGGCTCAATGATATTAAGGTCAGGAGACTGTGATGGCCACTCCAGAACCTTCACCCTTTTCTGCTGTAACCACTGGAGGGTCAACTTGGCCTTGTGCTTAGGGTCATTGTCGTGCTGGAAAGTCCAAGAGTGTCCCATGCGCAGCTTTCGTGCAGAAGAATGCAAACTGTCTGCCAGTATTTTCTGATAACATGCTGCATTCATCTTGCCATCAATTTTCACAAGATTCCCCGTGCCTTTAGAGCTCACACACCCCCAAAACATCAGTGAGCCACCACCATGCTTCATAGTGGGGATGGTATTCTTTTCACTATAGGCCTTGTTGACCCCTCTCCAAACATAGCGCTTATGGTTGTGACCATAAAGCTCTATTTTGGTCTCATCACTCCAAATTATAGCTGTGAGGCAAGTCAAGGTGTTGTCGGACATATTGTAACCGGGCTTTTTTTTTTTTGTGGCATTGGCGCAATAAAGGCTTCTTTCTGGGAAATTAACCTTTAATTGCCATTTAAACCTGTGTGTGTCACCTTGTGTCTGTAACAAGGCCAAACATTCAAGGGTATGTAAACTTTTGATCAGGGCCATTTGGGTGATTTCTGTTATCATTATGATTTAAAAAGGAGCCAAACAACTATATGATGATAAATGGCTTCATATGATCACTATCCTTAAAGACATTTTTTGTTGCACGATCAGTCATATTTTCAAAATCAATGCCAAAATTTCACAATTTCTGCCAGGGTATGCAAAGTTTTGAGCACAACTGTTTGTATGTGTATACACACACACACACACTCACACACTCACACACACACAGAGTATATATTATGAAATAGAAATTAAATAATAGTTTACTCAAAATCAAAAATGTTTATATAAATATAAATATATAATAAACTTATACAGTTTATGTTCATACATACAGTATATTAAAATAAAAACGAGATTTGAGAACTGTGATGAAGGGCAAGATTTTCAGAGAATAATGGTTTCAATTTTGGTTTGTTTCTCACACAAAGTTTTAATAAGGCATTATAGCAAAGTCACATGGACTATTATGGTATTTAAATTTAGTTTTTTCAGCCACTGTCTCACCAAAAACCTGCTTGAACCTGCCTAAGTTGGTTTGCTGGTCTTTGTTTGTTCAAGCTGGTTTCCCAGCCTGGGTAAGCTGGTGCTCAGCTCCATGGTTTACCTAGGAGGACAGCTGGTTCCAGCCTGAAAAGTGTCCCAAACCCCTCTAAAATCAGCAAACCAGCCTGGGATTTTTTTTTTTTTTTTTTTTTAGCAGGCTAGTCACTGTCTGCTTACATGGTATTGAAAAAAAGCAGTGTGGAATATTCATCAAAATGTCTCCTTTCATGTTACACAGAAGAATGTTATACAGGATCAGCACAACATGAGAGTAAGTAAATGACAGAATTGTCATTCATGGGTAGGGTACAATGTGGCTAAAGGCACATTTGAAATTATTTTCCTCCCAAAACACTAAACAGAAACAAAAACTACCACAGGACAGGTCACATTGTACATTGCAAAATATTTCTGATCCATGTGATCATTGCGTGTAAAGTCTAAATTTGATTTTGAGAATTTTTTAAATGTCTCCTGGGAAACTCTGAAATTATCACATTTATTTGGGGACAAAATAATTGTTTGTCATTCAGTTTTGTTCAAGGTGATTAAACAGGAAAAAAAAAAAAAAAAACTGTCCAATAAGTGAAAAGATCATATTTTGGGTAAAAGCCCCCTACTGTAGGGGCTAAAGGCCCCTATAAAACACATTGTTTTTCTTAAGTGGGTGGAATAGATTTGTTTTGTTCAAAATGGGCTCAATCACAATGGATATTATATATATATATATTTTTAATAACGATTGAGATTTAATGAAATGCCAATCAAAATGTGATTGAAATTAACAGAAAAGGATGCACCAATTTCTGAAGTTATTTTAAATAAGCACTATCTAAATTTGTTACTCAAAAAGCATCTTGCTGTCTCAAAAGTATTTGCCTAAGATGACAATTCCTAAAACTGTTGTCCCTATTTTTACACAATATCATTATAAACTTACCAAGCACTTTATCAGAAACACTATGGTCCTAATAACGTGCCTGACGTGGTCTTCTACTGTTGTAGCCCATCTGCCTCAAGGTTTGATGTGTTGTGCATTCCGAGATGCTATTCTGCACTACAGTTGTAGAGTGTGGTTATCCGAGTTACCATAGACTTTGTCAGTTTGAACCAGTCTGGCCATTCTCTGTTGACCTCTCTCATCAACCAGGCATTTCTGTCCGCAGAACTGCTGCTCATTGGATGTTTTTTGGCACCATTCTGAGTAAACTCTAGAGACTGTTGTGCGTGAAAATACCACGAGATCAGCAGTTACAGAAATGTTCAAACCAGACCGTCTGGCACCAACAATCATTCCATGGTCAAAATCACCAAGATCAAATTTTTTCCCCATTCTGATGGTTGATGTGATAATCGCAGGAATAAGTAGGTGTACGGGTGTTCCTAATAAAGTGCATGGTGAGTGTAAACCCCCTGGGGACCCTTTACCCCAAATGTGGGGGGGCTACCTCACCACCTTTTAAAAAATACATAAATTTGAAAAATAAATTATAATGGAAATTTGGTTTTTTCACACATTGTTGCTCTGTAGATATTCAATAAAAAGACATTTAATTTTTAAATCTTGATACACTTTGAAACTTTGACTTTTGAAAAAAAGCACATTTTCCTTAAGGTGAGTCTTAAGCACCGTTGTACCCTAAACTTTTCCTTTAAATCAGATAAACAAAGAGGCTGCCTATCCACGAAGAACCAAAGAAAGCAAACACCTTAAATAAAACTATGCTGTGGTTTCACATCAGCGACCCTCAAAGTGCATAAAAAAAGCACAGCATTATTCATCACATTCCTGCAAAAGAGCAACAACACTCCTGGGTGTTTTATAGAACAGCTGTCAGAACTGCCATAGTTTAGAGGGATTAATTCATGTCCCTGAGTCAGCAAGCCAAGTAGGCATGCCTCACTAACTCAACCGGAGGCCCGATCGCAGGCGTTTAATGCAAAACAAATGATTAATATGGACCAGGAAGAACATACAATAATATTTGTCAGCAAAAAAAGCCTTTATGGAGCAGAAATTCAATTCGGAAACAATAACAGTCCAAGTAGTGAAGTGACAACAAAAAGAAACATTGCAACAAAGGAAAAAGAGAGACTGACTGGATAGTGTATATACTTCCAAAAAGGAGAGAGAGAGAGAGAAAAAAAAAAAAAAGGACTATAAATGTGTGAAAATTATTTTATTCTCAAATAAAGCCCACATTCCTTTAACTGGTGCTCTGAGAACATAAGAAATGTTGACAATCTTTCAGATACGCCCCCTGGAGCCACACACATGCCATTTAGGCTCTTTATTCTCTGTTACAGTCTTATACATTGCAGTGCATGAAACTGCACCTCTGTGTACAGCTCTAGCTCCATCATGGCTGCCACATCATTAAGCTTGCGCTTGGCAAGATGAGTGTGACACTTGTGTGTGGTTTTCTGTTAAAAGAAGATCCTGCCGTTGCGTGGAATGAGGTGTCGCTGCATGGAAGGCTGCTGTTTGATGCACCTCTTCTGTGTGGGGGCGTGAGAGTGAGTGAGTCAAAGCACTTCAGTGACAAGGCATCAAAAAGAGCATCCTGCTATGCAAATCTACAGAGCGACAAAGTAATGGCTATTTTGTTTGAGGCTGCCTTTCTATCCGTTGTGTACATTGTGAGCATCTGATGCAGGCATAATAGGCCCAACTCTTCTACCCCTTGACCCCCCCCCCCTCGCTCTTTTTCGCTCTCTCGATCTACGCCACGTCTGTGCCAAACCTTTCTCTCTTCATTACACATTCTGAAGCACACCCCTTATCCCGTAGGTCAACAAGAGGAGGGAGGTAAAGCAAAAGTAAGGAAGAGAGCGAGAGAAAGAAAGAGAAACATCAGGAGAAAGAGCAGGAGTTAAAGTCTGAGAGAAAGAGTAAGAGATATGGGGGTGAGGGGTGAATCGGGCAGCACCCGGTGCTTGAAATTCCGCTCACAGCCAAAGCAATTTCCTAGTGAGCGGAGGGCTGTCAGGCCTCTGATGGCAGGCGGTGAAATATGGTGGCTGAGAGTGGGGCGGCTGCACGCATGCCAGTCTGATGGATGGAGCCCGCAAGGAAGAGGGAGAAACAACACAGACAAGAAAGAGGAGAAGGGAGGGCAAAGAGACAAGCAGAGAGAAAGAGAGAGAGAAGGTGGTCACCATTAAAGGAAAAATTAAAGTTCTGTCATTATTTAATCATCAGGTTGTTCCAAACCTGTATGACTTTTTTGTTGTTGTTCAATGGAATACAAGAGGAATTTTTGGAAAATATCCTGGTTATTCTTTTCCCAATAATGGCATAAAATTCAGTCTGTTCCTCATGCAGTCACTATCGTATGGCTTCTAAAGACTCGGAAAACACTGTAGCACACAATATTTACGTATTGACAGCATCTAAAATATAATTTTACATATTAATAACTTTAGAGATGTTCAAATGTTTATGTATCCCTATTGAAACCATGAATATTTAATTCATGGAATTATTCCATTCATTTTGTATTTTTTTTTTGCATTTATATTCAATGACATTAATGATTTTTTTAATTAATTAATTTTCTTTATTTATCACACATTTGCACATATACAGTGAAATTCTTCTTTTCACATATCCCAGCTAAGCTGGGGTCAGAGTGCAGGGTCAGCCATGATACAGCGCCCCTGGAGCAGATAGGGTCAAGGGCCTTGCTCAAGGGCCCAACAGTGGCATCAGTAATCCAGAGCCTTAACCGCTGAGCTACCACTGCCCCCACTGATTAATTAAACATTCAGTGCCACCATTTAACACATTTACCTAATCTGACATTAGTTTAATTCTGTTCTGTGGTGCCATATATATAGTTTCTTCAAATTACTACAAATGTTAAAATTATTTTTGCAATCGTTTAATCATTCATTAAGCATTTGATTTTGATTGCCATAAGATACCAAATAACTTTTCAGAATATGCTGCCATGAAATAAACCACAAAAGCATAACGGTCATAAAAGTAATCCACTTTGTGTGCTATAATCCAAGTCTTCAGAAAGCTTTGTGTGAGGACTAGACCCAAATTCAAGCCTATTGTTCAGTGTTCTTCATCTCCATCCGCTGTAGTGGCCGTTACAGCCGTAACTGAACTCTTGATTTGATTAAAAAAAAATTAAAAAATTGCTGCCTCAAGAAGCGATATGAAACAGGTTTAAAGGCAGTGATGTTGAATGCTCATGAACGCTCGTGTCTAGTGACCGATTGAATTTGTTGAATCAAATATGACAGCGCTTTCACGAAGTGGATCAGGAAAAATTTTTTCAGGAAAATCAAATACAGGTAGCAAATCAAAACACATTTAAAGCAACAGAATTGCACAAAAGTGCTGTACAGTAAAATATAAAACAAAAGAAAGAAAATCCAGGTGCAAATGCGCAAGTGACAACATTAATAAACAACATGCAGCATACAAAATATACAGTCTGTGTAACTAAACCATAAAACACTTAAGCTAAGAATGATCAAAAAGATAGAGAATACAGATAAGATTTAACAACAGATTTAAAAATGGCTAGTGAAGGAGCAGTCCTCATGTGAAAGGGCCGGCTGTTCCAAAGTTTGGGAGCTGCAGCGTAGAAGGTCCGACTACCCTTAGATTTACAGAGACAAGGGACAGATAAGAAAAGTTGATTACAAGACCTAAGTGCTCTTTGGGGAGAGTAAGTGATGTACTTCGGTGCGACACCAGATAAAGCCTAGTACACATACACAATTTTAAAATTAATTCTATAATTGTCACAGTCTGCCTCCCTCATGTTCAAGGACTCTTATTTTGAAGTTTTCCTCCGGACTACATCTCCCATAGTGCACTGCCCTCATCACTTCCATCTGCTCCTCATCTTCACCTGAATTTCATTCCCTCATTTAGCTCCTTGTGTTTAAATACCCTCTAGTTTTTTTAATTCATTTGTCAGTCCTTGAAGTGTTAAGCTTGCATGTTGAGCTTTGTATTCCACTGCAGCATTTGTTCTACTCCAGCAACTGTTATTAAAGGATTTAAAATACTTACTCTTGCGTCTCCTCTCTACCCCTTCCACTCCAAGAACCCAATGTTACAGAAGGACTGACCTAACAAAGAATACAGACTCTCTGCGATTCCTCTCCACCTTCTACTCCAGCGATCCCTCTAATTCTCCTCTCCTACACGTCCAGACCGACTAGAGTCATGGAGCTGACCGGTTCACTTATGGATTTATTTCAACAAGACCTTCCTCTCCTGGATTACACCATCAAGTTCTGCCAACTCATCTCTTCCACCACTGTCTCGGACCCCTACCTCTGTGCCATTTATGGAATGGAATTAACACCTCTCACCTCTACCGACCCACAAGGAAGACCCTCACCAAGTCCCGGTGGTAGATCCACCGTACGCTGTGAATTATGGCGGGAACCCTGGGCCAGAGCCAGCGCCTACCACGGTCAACGAGCCAGTGCCCGAGCCTGTAGCCTCAACCGTCCCAGAGCCAGTACCTGTAGCCCCATCTGTCCCAGAGCCTGCTTTTACGGAGCTTATTGTCCTAGATTCCATTCCCACCCATATGCCCACCCAGTGTACTCCTCCGTTGGCTCTACCCAACATCATGGACACTCTAGAATCAATTTCACATTTACTTTCATATAATTTCAAAAAATGATTTGTCATCCAACATTTAATATCCTCAAAACAGTCACAAAAATAAGTATTCTATTTTTTTCCCCCCTTACTGAATATCTACTGTACAGCAAGTGCCACCACTGATATATAGGTGGCGCTCTTTCCAGATGAAATGCCATTTTAAAAAGCTTGTGTTCAGTATAAAAAAACAATGTTCTTTGTTTATATTTAAAAAGGGAGGTGTGCTGTATATCTACTGTTCTCTACCAGGCCTTTTTTGACCCAAACAAAATGTATTCTGTTCTGCATTTTTACATTTTCAAAAAAAAAAAAACATTTAGTAAGTTTAAGCAATTTGAATTATGGAGACACTAGAAATGTCCTCATAAACCACATTTATAGCATAATACCCTTGTAATTACCAGTTTGTAACAAAAAATGTCCTTGTAACCCACCCAAACACACATCTTTGACCTTTTCTTTTTTGTTCGCTTCAGACTACATGTGTAATGGCACTGTATGCATGAAGTGCTGGGTTCCTTGAGCAAGGTTCTTTTGCTTGGTTAGCAACATAATTAAGAGTGGAAATGAAATATTCGGCCAGCAATTCATCCAGAAAAATATGTTTTCTACCTCTGGGTAGAAGTAACCTTTCAACACTGATCTGGGACCAGATTAGTTTTATCAGTTCAGAGCTTAAGGGAGGAAGAACTTTCATAAAAAAAACTAAAAAAAAAACTATGCTAACGTGTTGTGGGTGATTGCCAGAGCATTGTCATGTGGTTGCCAAGATGTTTTAGTGGTTGTTAGTGCATTTCTAGGGCGTATTGGGTGGTTGTTAACTGGACTAAGTCAAACAAGCCCACCTTAAATTCTCAAATGATATTCTGGTGATATATACTGTATATTCTAAGAATGACTCATCCTCCTCAGATTTAAGTTCATAGGATTTTCAGGCCACTTCATTTGCAAAATGAAAATAATTAATCATAATTCCGTTTAGAAATGGAATACCACACCTCTCCTCAACAAGTTGCAAAATTAAAGGTGTTGTTCATGTCTGCAGCACAAATGGTGCGGGACAAGTTATGTGCCAAAGTTTAATACTTGGGGGTTTGTGAAAACACCAAATGCAAAATAAGAGCAACAGTATTAGATTTTTTTTCTACATCTGTTCCAGTGATATTAAAATCTGATCTTTCAAGGAGAAAATGATGTCCATGTAAAATCTTGTCTTACAATTCCAACTCGATTTTCCTTGCAATATCAAGGACGTACATGACACAGAAGTACAGTCATCATCTAAGCCCTCAATGTCAACAAACAGACAGCCACACAGGCTTAATGTGCTGTCAAAGGTGGACAATACTCTGCTATCTTAACGCTGACTGATTGTTCAATTAGCATGCGTCTTTGACCTCCAGTTCATTTGTATTTGTAATTAAGGGCAATTAAGAAATTAAGACGAGACAATGGATTCTGCTCACTCTGAAGTTTGTCCATCCTCCACAGTGAAAAAAAGATAAATTGCATCTCCGTGTGTGATGTTTGTGATGTTCAGATTGTCTTGCCTTTCAGATGTTTGCCTGGGTGGAAAATGGCAGCATTGCATAGTGCAACAGTTTCAAACCTGCTTAATCCAGTGATGGTGCACAGCTCTTATAGATAGAGCTGGGCAATATAGCTAAAAATGTGACATATTATCTTAATATTTTTAACCTTTTAATAATTCAGCAGTCAGATTTGCTCTTAAATTGCTTAAGGGTTATGTTCAAATCAGCAAAGCCATCATTACAGCCATTGTTGCGAAGTAAATAAAAGATTTAGTAAAAGTGCAAGTATAGAGTTATATAGTAGTAATAGTAAAATAGAGTTAAGAAAAAATAGTTAATATATATACATTTCTTTTAGAAAAAGGGCTTACTTCTGTGCTTTTTAGGACACTTATTAGCCTAATAAAATGCTCATTAAAATAATCGGAAAATACGCCATGTTAGTAAATTTTATACAGCTAACAAAATCACTAACAAAAATACCTGCTGAAAAAAATCCTCACAAAAACCAGCCCAAAACCAGTTTTTCTGGTCTTGGTCTCCCAGCATAGCCAAGCTGGTATAAGGTTGTTGGGCAGCGAGTCAGAATAAGAAACCAGATAAGACCAGCAATTCTTGACCCAAAACCTCTCTAAAACCATCAGTGTAGACCAGCTCAACCAGCTTGGCCTGGCAGGGAGACCAGTTAATTGCCATGGGCTGATTTAATGGGATAGTTTACCCAAAAATGAAAATTCTCTTATCATTTACTCACCCTCATGCAATCCTAGATGTGCATGACTTTCTTCTTCAGAACACATATGAAGATTTTTTAGAATATCTCGGCTCTGTAGGTTCATACAATGCAAGTGAATGGTGACCAGAAATCTGAAGGTCCAAAAAGGACATAAAAGGTAGCATAAATAAATCCATATGACTCCAGTGGTTAAATCAATATCTTCTGAAGTGATGTGTAGGTGATATTGATCTGTTTATTTAAGTCCTTTTTTACTGAAGATTTACACTTTCACCTCCACATTCTGGTGTTGAAGGACTTCATGATCTGTTTCTCACCCACACCCATCACATCAGAAAAAATGGATTTAACCACTGGAGTCATATGGCATACTTTTATGCTGCCTTTATGTCCTTTTTGGACCTTCCGAGTTCCGGTCACCATTCGCTTGCATTGTATGGACCTACAGAGCTGAGATATTCTTCTAAAAATCTTAATTTGTGTTCTGCAGAAGGAAGAAAGTGATTAAATGATTTTTGGGTGAACTATCCGTTTAAGCAGATTTAAGCAGTGCTTTTCAAACTGGGGTGGGGGGGTGGGGGTGCACAAGGGGGCACTCAGCGGTCCACAAACAAAAAAATAAATACATGTTTTTCCCCAAAAGGATTGTTTAGGGCAAAGGTAACTATTTAACTTGATTTAACTACAAGTTTTTTTTCCTTTGCATTATTACTGTTTCATTCTTTCTGAAGAATGATTGAAAATCATGAAATTAATCATGATTGTTTTATTTTATGAAAGATACACTGTCAATTTAATACACAGTAAAAGTTTTCCAGATAATATTTAATTAAACTGAATATGTTTTAGACTTTGAACAATGCCAATCATTTGATTTAGCAAAGAACATATTTCATTTATAATATCACCGTTGCAATTTTTCTCACAGAAAATTGGTATTTTTATACATGAAACTTTCTAGTTGCCTTTATATTTCAAAAATGGGTCCAAGGGGATAATCAATAATCATATTTCAGAGTCCTTGGGATCAAAAAGTTTGAAAACCCCTGATTTAGAGCATATCATAAATATTCAATATATTGCCTAGTCCTTCTTACAAACAAAACATGCATTAGTACAGACATGCCACCCAGTGATGTTAGCATTTCAGTCCAATTGTACTAGTCCACCTGAGCTAACAAAAAATACAGCAACCAGCTGTCAGAAACACAGACATTCTTAAAAACAAGACAGAGACAGAGAATGAAAGACAAAGAGAGACAAGTCCAGATATTGCAGAGATTTACTAAATGTGATATGATGGAGGGATGGAGGACAGGAAGTGATGATGGACATAAATTGCCTGTAAATCTCAGTGATGGATAAGAATGGTGTGTCTGACACCAGAGGACATCTCAACTCTCTCTCTCGTTCTTTTGCAAGACTGCTTTATGCCACTATCAGAACTACACAAAGTCGAGAGAGAGAGAGAGAGAGAGAGAGAGAGAGAGAGAGAGAGAGAGACACACAACTACACAGGGAGGAGGGGTGGTTTCAAGGTGCAATATTCATCTGGCAAGCCTGACAGGATGTAATACATTTGTTTCAGACGGAAAATTAATTTGAATATTAAAAAAGTCAGAAATGAACCGTGGCAAAAGAGGGCCCTTTTGTCATCTTTAACAAATTGTCCAAAATGCTGTTGTCAGATTGGTAGGGATATCTGGGCCATGATGAATGATCAAGGTAATCAGCCAATCAAAAAGAATCCCTCTCTGTCCATGATAAATGGGCTGGAAAAGCAGTGTTTTACGAGGGAGATAGGTCCATTTGTTTCCTTATTCTTCCCCCCCCCCAATCTCTTTCCTTTTCCCTAAACGAACCCTCTGTGCTCATGGACAGATTATATACACTTGCATCACTAACTTCAAGTCATTTTCTCACCTGACCAGTGCTCACTCGAGAGTGTAATATGGCAAATTGTTTTGGTTTAAAAACCGTTCGGGTGACTTTTGTGCTCAAAGAGATGGATTGAAATGTAAAACTGTCAGTGAGGTGAGAACAATGTACCTAAATATGTCTTGTTTCTGAAAAAATAAAAACAAACTAAGAAATAACTGATTATCCTGTGTTCTTTTTAAATCTGCTGGAACAAAAACAGCTTAAACTAGCCTAAGTTGGTTAGCTGGTCTCCCAACCTGAACAAACTGGTCTGTTTTGCTGGTTTTAGAGGGATTTAGAGTGTTTTCAGGCACTTGTCATCCGGCCAAAACAAGCTAAAAACCAGATTGCCCAAGGCAGGGAGACCAGCTTAAAGGGATAGTTCACCCCAAAATGAAAAATCTCTTATCATTTACTCACCCTCATGCCATCCCAGATGTGTATGACTTTCTTCAGCAGAACACAAAGATTTTTAGAAGAATATCTCAGCTCAGTAGGTCCATACAATGCAAGTAAATGGTGATCAAACCTTTGTAGCTCAAAAATCACAAAGAAACATAAGTAATCCATATTCCTTCAGTGTTTAAATCCATATCTTCAGAAGCAATATATTAGGTGTGGGTGATAAACGGATCAATATTTAAATTTTTTATTTTATTTTTTTTTACTCTAAAACTCCACTTTCACATTCACTTTAAGATGTGAAAGTGAACCTAAACGGGCTCCATATGTGACTTTCAGATGTAAAAGTGGAGATTTAGAGTAAAAAAAGGACTTAATTTTTTATCGGTTTCACACCCTCACCTATTATCACTTCTAAAGTTCTTTAGAATTTATGGATTACGCTTATAACTTTATTATATTACTCTTATACCTTTGTGATTTTTGGAGCTACAAAAAGGTTTGATCACCACTCACTTGCATTGTATGGACCTACAGAGTTGAGATGTTGTTCTAAAAATCTTTGTGTTCTGCTGAAGAAAGTAAGTTAAACACATCTGGGATGGCATGAGGGTAAGTAAATGATGAGAGATTTTTCATTTTTGGGTGAATTATCCCATTAAACTGGCTAATACCAGCAAACCCATTTATAGACTGATTTAAGTAGTTCTTTTTCAGCAGGGAAAACTCAATGACACCACCGAAATAACCTTATGAAAACAGCCCAAAACACTGATCATTAATAAACTGACTAATTAGAACAAAAATAGTTGTACCCTCAGTACAAATACAAAAGTCATTGCCAATATCCTGTAGAAATGCAATAAATTTTATGTTAGTAAGTGGTGTAATATTAGCTGAGCTCCCTATTGTTAGGCTACATTAATTCAGTTTCATAATTAAATTGGCCTAAAGTGCTCTCTCTGCTGGCACATGTTAAAATATATTTGTCTCAGTATGTGTAAGCCTAATACAAGCTAGTATGTTAACTAAGAGAGGTTCGTGCTATTAAATAGTGAGTGTTGAAGATTAGCATGCATTAGCTTAGCATTGTCTATGTTAGCATATTGGATACAGAACAAGTGTAATGGCATGTGCACTGATCTGTGACCACTGTCTGTCAAACGAGTCACAGCCTTGTACACCAATTAGCATCTGTGCAACAGTGTGTGTATAATTAGCTGTAATTTGGGGAGTCCATAGATGTTAGCCAAATCTCGCAAAATCTCAGGGGATGTACTCAAAAAAAAAGGTAATAAAAGCATGTTTTTTTTGTTTGTTTGTCTTTTATCCCCTTTCTCCCAATTTGGAATGCCCAATTCCCACTTAGTAGGTCCTAGTGGTGGCACAATTACCTCAATCAGGGTGGCGGAGGACAAGTCTCAGTTGCCTTCGCTTCCGAGACAGTCAATCCGTGCATCTTATGTGGCTCGCTGTGCATGACACCGTGGAGACTCACAGCATGTGGAGCCTCATGCTACTCTCCGATCCACTCACAACTTACCACGCACCCCACTGAGAGAGAGAACCCCTAATCGCGACCACGAGGATGTTACCCCATATGACTCTGCCCTCCCTAGCAACCGGGCCAATTTGCTTGTTAGGAGACCTGGCTGGAGTCGCTACCCAGGCCCCGGGTTAATGGTAGTCTTTATTAATAATTAACTTTACAGTGTATAAATAGATTTGAAGTTCATGGTCCAACCTCATTTAGAAGCATTTGTGTGTGGAAATCAGGTTTTGCCTACATTGTGGGGGATGAGCCAATGGTCCCCACAAAGAAAATAGCCTAATTAATTAACATAGTAAATAATGTTTTAATGTCTAAAAATGCAAAACGGTTTCTGTGAGGTCTAGGGATTTTAAAGAAAAAATCTTTAGCTCAGTATACAGTTGTGCTCAAAAGTTTGCATACCCTGGCAGAAATTGTGAAATTTTGGCATTGATTTTTGAAAATATGACTGATCATGCAAAAAAAATTATTTTAAGGATAGTGATCATATGAAGTCATTTATTGTCACAGTTGTTTGGCTCCTTTTTAAATCAGAATGATAACAGAAATCACCCAAATGGCCCTGATCAAAAGTTTACATACCCTTGAATGTTTGGCCTCGTTAGACACATAAGGTGACACAGGTTTAAATGGCAATTAAAGGTTAATTTCCCACACCTGTGGCTTTTTAAATTGCAATTAGTGTCCATGTATAAATAGCCAATGTGTTTGTTAGTTCTCATGCGGATGTACTGAGCCATGGGGAGCAGACAAGAACTGTCAAAAGACCTGTGTAACAAGGTAATTGAACTTTATAAAGATGGAAAATGATATAAAAATATATCCAAAGCCTTGAAAATGCCAATCAGTACTGTTCAATCACTTAAGTAGAAAATTCGGGGATCTCGATACCAAGCCAAGGTCAGGTAGACCAAGAAAGATTTCAGCCACAACTGCCAGAAGAATTGTTCGGGATACAAAGGAAAAACCCACAGGTAACCTCAGGAGAAATACAGGCTGCCCTGGAAAAAGACGGTGTGGTTGTTTCAAGGAGCACAATACTTGTTGACCCCTCTCCAAACATAGCGCTTATGGTTGTGACCATAAAGCTCTATTTTTGTCTCATCACTCCAAATTACAGTGTGCCAGAAGCTGTGAGGTGTGTCAAGGTGTTGTCAGGCATATTGTAACTGGGCTTTTTTTGTGGCATTGGCTTCTTTCTGACCATGCAGCTAATTTTTGTTCAAGTATTGTCGTATTGTGCTCCTTGAAACAACCACACCATCTTTTTCCAGAGCAGCCTGTATTTCTCCTGAGGTTACCTGTGGGTTTTTCTTTGTATCCCAAACAATTCTTCTAGCAGTTGTGACTGAAATCTTTCTTGGTCTACCTGGTATCAAGAGATCCCTGAATCTTCCACTTCTTAATAAGTGATTGAACAGTACTGACTGGCATTTTCAAGGCTTTGGATATCTTTTTATATCCTTTTCCATCTTTATAAAGTTCCATTACCTTGTTACGCTGGTCTTTTGGCAGTTCTTTTCCGCTCCCCATGGCTCAGTATCTAGCCTGCTCAGTGCATCCACGTGAGAGCTAACAAACTCACTGACCATTTATACACAGACTTTAATTGCAATTTAAAGAGCCTCAGGTGTGGGGAAATTAACCTTTAATTGCCATTTAAACCTGTGTCACCTTGTGTCTAACAAGGCCAAACATTCAAGGGTATGTAAACTTTTGATCAGAGCCATTTGGGTGATTTCTGTTACCATTATGACTTAAAAAGGAGCCAAACAACTGTGACAATAAATGGCCTCATATGATCACTATCCTTAAAGACATTTTTTGTTGCACGATCAGTCATATTTTCAAAATCAATGCCAAAATTTCACAATTTCTGCCAGGGTATGCAAACTTTTGAGCACAACTGTATAAAAGCAATAGAAGTCCATGTAAAGACTCCATAATATAAAAAACAAACGTGTGTGTGTGTGTGTGTGTGTGTGTGTGTGTATATGCATGCACATGCAGTATGCATTTGTTTGTGTCTTCCACAGAATTGAGCAGCAGGAAGATGTGAAGTGGGCACTGCCACCCAGTCATTGGGTTGGCACAGAAATGGGCATCCCATCTCTGAATCGAATGTGATTAACCATAGAGAACACAGTCATTGCCAGTCTGGCACCAGATCTTCTCGGCATGGTATGCATAATTGTATGTGTCCGTTTCCGTTTGTGTATGTGCGAGTATGTTTGTTTGCATTTGTAAGGATTTGTCAGTATAGCCGTATCTCCTCTTTCATGCATGCTGGGATGCATTTATCAGTCATAGAATGAAATGAGTCCTTCACACCATATTGTGTACAACAACCGTGTAAGTAATACAAAACTACATTCAGATCCAAAGTGCAATGCAATATTAGCAGCTCATCTCATTGTGCAGATCATAGCCATCAGAATGGTTTCAAAAGCCATAAGAAGCAGTTGCCCTCATTTTGAATGAAGATCATCATGCATGCCTGGGTGTCATAGTGGTTCAAAATTAAATCCCATTACTTAGATGGTACGCTGATGCTTACATTTTGGGTTAGGTCTGCTGTTCTGGCATAGTGCTTAAGGATCTGGGATGGGAATCAAAAGGTTTGAACCCCACAAGAGATGATGTGAGCTCACCATTGTGCCCTTTAGGCACTGAAAGGAATAGTTTACCCTGAAAGGAAAATTTCATAATTTACTCACCCTTATGTTGTACCAACCCTGTATTATTTTCTTTCTTCAGTGACACAAAAAATGAAATATTAGTGTTAGGGTTCTGCCCTTAGTTTTAGGTTCTTTCGCCTTTGTGGCCGAGCTGACATGTACGTGTTCTTTGTCTGTTTTGTGTATAGTGTCTGGATTCAGCCACTTTGGTTGACTGTTTATTCACTCCGTGGCTGAGTCCGGGCACTTGAGTTTTGTCTCATGCTGTGTGAATGCACTTGGGTGTAAATCTTCAGTCCCTTATGTGTTTGTGTCTGTCTTCAGTGATAACCCTGCCCTCTTATTTGCCTTGTTATTTGTCTGATTATTAGTTTATTTGTTTCACCCGCCCTCCTCGTTATCTCCTTGTTTGCTCCTCTATTTAAGATCCTCTCGTGTTCTGTCTTGTGCCAGATTGTTTTGTGTGTTTGTCCTCGTTACTCAGTCTGTCTAGCTCTGGTTCCTGCTTCGGTCGGTCATCATTGTTTGCTGTCAGTTTTTCTGTTTTGATTTATCTCCATTGTGAAAATTTTGGTTAGTTGTTTTATGTAATAAAACCCTTTGTGTTGGGGTCCTACCTTAGAACTCATGACAAGAAAGAATGTCTGAGCTGCTCTTTTACATACAACAAATGCAGATATTTTTGATGGAAGTGTTTCGCAAATTCAATTTTTGAGCTTCTAGGAAAATAATAGAAGGGAAAGAGAAAATTATATAGGGTTAAAACAACTGAACTATTGGGTAATCTATTCCTTTAATTCCAAGTAGATTTTTCCCTGTGCTGTAAATTGGTTTGGATTAAAGCATCTATGAAATGACTAACTACTTACAAGGGAAATAACATCTTCCTGGTTATGTTCCCTTGGTTACCCCTCTAAGTGACAGGTGAACTTCTGACTTAATACGCTTGAACTGACAACTAAAACTTTATATGAACTTATTAGTAGAAACTTTTTTTTTTTTGTAGAAAAAAGGGAAACTGATTTCCCCAACTCCACTAAATCTCTTCAAAAAGGACAGAAAGGAGTGAAACAAGGACACAAAGTGAGGGATCAGAGAGAGCTATAAAATGTTTACCTCTCCCTAGAGTCTGAGTTATCCACTTCTTCCTCATAAAACTATCATTTTACACATCTGTATAAACTTGCAGTCTGTTTTTATTTTCACACTGAAATACCGCTTGAATAAATGTACTGTAGGA
Source organism: Myxocyprinus asiaticus (assembly GCF_019703515.2). Classification (NCBI taxonomy): domain Eukaryota; kingdom Metazoa; phylum Chordata; class Actinopteri; order Cypriniformes; family Catostomidae; genus Myxocyprinus; species Myxocyprinus asiaticus. The sequence goes on along the minus strand of NC_059376.1, from coordinate 33,960,358 downwards.
GGTAGAACAGTGGATGAAAAATATATCTTAATTTGTTTAATTTGTGTTGGTTGGCATATTTATTTTCTGTGAGAATTTAATGTGGATATAATTTATTGAAAGTGAGAAATTTTAGCCATTTGAACTGTTGCAGATTCCAGTGTGTATGGGAAATGTTTAACCTAGTCCCAGAATCAACGTTACTATATATTTGTGCAAACTGATGTTTACGTGCAGAAATCTAAGTTTTATCGCAGTATCCTGGTAAAATTAAACAGGCTCTACAACAACTGTATTTTATTCACTTCCATACAACGGGGGAGTTTGACTTTATAAATACATATTTTTTCACACTATTACTCACACACTGCTATGTTATGATATCGAAACACTTTTACTATAACACAATTTGAAAAAGGATATCGTCACAGTCTGGCTGTGTCTCGTTTGGAAGGCTGCGTCCTCCGGAGGTCGCATTTATCAGCCGCATACGTCATCGTGGCTGTCTCATTTCATAAAAGTGAGTAGGACACTTCGAATGTGACGGGAATTTCATGGGAATTTGGAGGATGCATGAGGTGTATCCTTCGTGGGCACTCACAACCCACAATTCTTTGTTTCATCGGAAATGTCCAAAAAAAAAAAAAAAAACAGCAACCATGATACATTCAGTTTCCATTTGTTCTACGAAGGCAGTCTCGTGTAAACAAGACTTCTTTAAAAGGAGGATGCTCCGTATACCGCAGCCTTCAAAGGACATGTCCTACCTAGCATGCAGCCTTCCAAACGAGACACAGCCTCGGTCTCCCTCATGTTCAAGGACTCTTATTTTGAAGTTTTCCCCTGGACTACATCTCCCATAGTTCACTTCCATCTGCTCATCAACCTCACCTGTATTCCATTCTCTCATTTAGTTCCTTGTATATAACTACTTGTGTATAAACACCCTCTAGTTTTGTTCATCCATTGTCAGCCCTTGAAGAGTTACATTGTGTAATTATTTTGTGATGTTGTGCTTTATAGTTTGTTCCACTCCTGCATTTACTATTAAATTATTGAAAAGTATCTACTCCTGCGTCTCCTGTCTTCCACTCAAAGTACCCAGCATTAGATATATTTTAAAGGGGTCATGATTTTTTTTTAATTTTTTTTATAATTGTATTCTTCCCTGAGGTCCACTTATGTCAGTAAAGTTTTTTTTGAACCAAGCTGCACTTGTACTGCTCTTAAAACGTGGCACACATCGCCAGAAACACATTAAAACAAAGACGTCCATCGAGTGCATGTTTACAAAATACCAACAATTAAATATAGCACAGATTGGTGCAAAAACAGTCAAAAGCGCAGCTGAATGAAATAGTACAGAGGTCTCCTTTTTAGAATTATAACTTAACATGCAGTCTTTTAAAAGTGGTGCGATGCATGATAATGGTAAAAACCTTTCATCTAGTGTACAAAAACATCTAAATCTAGATAGGCACATGAAGGTGTCCTGTGTAAGTCTAAGACCCCTTTGCTGTAGATGAATCTCCCATGACAGCCCAAGGTTACTATCGTAAACTAAAACACTACAAAAATGTAAAACATTTTCGTAAACTGAAATAAATCAACATAACTGGTAAAACAAACTAAACTAAAATAAAAATCATTGTAAAAAATATTTAGTTTTCGTTTTTGTTGCGATAGGTTTTTAAACCTTTAAATCCGCTATCACCTTAACATGAAGATGCCACTAGGCGGCGATAGAACCAGCAGATGGCCTTTTGCCCTCATTACATTAGCAAAGACAGAGCGAAAGGGGATCACTACAGTACATCATGGAGAGAAGCAGGTAGAAAACTAGGGTGACCAGAAGTCGGTCCCGGTTTTACGAGGTGTGTCCCGCTGTCCCGTCATTTCTCAAAAAAAAAAAAATTAATAACGTCCTGGTTTCAGCTGTTTGGCTCACTGATTTTATTTTAATTTGCAATTAAATATCCTCAACGTCCTTCTTGGTATCGTGTCTAGTATCGATTGCAGGGAAGGGAAGATATTTTATTGCATTGCACGATGATTTGACAATACTTTCGTTCTAATATTGCAGCAATCCACTCAGAATCTGTTTACTATGACAACAACTCATGCACTTGGCGCTCTGCTGCTCTGTCATCATCCAAGTCAAATTAGAAATGACCAAATGAAAATGCTTGTTCAACAAGCTGAAAGAAGCCGACCAATTTTTTTTGCACAACACATGAAAATGTTAAATAAGAGATTGCAGGTCATATTCATACAGCCATATTTTTTTATTATTATTTTTAATTTTTTTATAAATAGTACAAGCACCTTAATGTGGAAGTGTGGAATTGTATTTTAACTTAAGTTCCAATGTTGCAAATTTTGTTTAAAAATGTGTAGGTGACAAGAAATTTTAAGCACTGACAAGTCGTATTATTACACATGGAATATTACATCATATGGATAGAAAAGGCTATAATGGAATTTGTACATTTTACAAATATTTAAAATGTGGTTAAAAATTGTATAAAACACAAAAGTTCACATACTAAAAGATATTATATTGATTACATTATAATGCATATTACACACACACATACATACATAGGGTTGGGAGGGTTACTTTTGAAATGTATTCCACTACAGATTATAGAATACATGCTGTAAAATGTAATTTGTAATGTATTCCATTAGATTACTCAAGGTCAGTAACGTATTCCAAATACTTTGGATTACTTCAGCACTGGTAGATTTTTCTCACTTGTTTTGACTATAAAAACACAAAATGCACATGTTAAAAACACATTCTCTGAAAAACCTAAATATCTTATGTAGTGTTGTTTCTAAAACAACTGATCTTGTTTTTAAGGATTTTAAGATATTTTTACAGGAAAACAATGCAAAAATCATCATCATCAAGAATAAGATTTTTGCCCTAATGTCAAAGGTCTTACTAGAAAAAAGAAATGATCCAACATGAATTTTCTTGATAAAAAAAAACAATATGATTGTGCCTGGTAACGTGCATATAAAATGGCTAGAAATAGCATTTTAGCTTAGCGTTTTTGAATGTAACTATTCTAAATTGCCAATTATTTAAATTATAACTGTAGTGGAATAGTTACTTATATTTTGTATTTTAAATGCGTATTCCTGTTACTCCCCAACCCTGTATGTATGTATATATGTGTGTGTGTGTGTGTGTGTGTGTGTGTGTGTATATATATATATATATATATATATATATATATATATATATATATATATATATATATATATATATATATATATATATATATATATATATATATATATAATATAAATAAATAAAAGTTTGAGACTTTCAAAATCTGGTCACCCTTTAGAAAACGCGCTAGCCGTGTCTGGGACTTCAATTATGACACATTTGAACCTGTATTGGAATGACTGTTCATTGCGTTGCCAATGCATGATGTTAAAACAAAGAGAACAGAAACAATATATTATCTAGTAATTCTCTCTCTCAGAATTGGTATAGAGTTTTGTTTGATGTTCAGTTTTCAGAGTTACGACAAGACTTACTTTCATGCCAAATGAATTAAAAAAGGACTGTGTGGTTAAAGTTCAATAATAAAAAATAAAGCAGCATTCTTAAATCTGAATCATGTGTTTTCTTCCACTGTAATATCAGTAATAAGTTGGCCTCATTAAAATGAAAGATTTTTTAATAAGTATTTACAAACTGTAAATTTTGGTGTCCAGCTATATGTACGACCCCCACTGCACACATGTCTGATTTCCCCCATTCTATATGTATCACTTGATATAAAAAAATAAATGCAATGAAACACTGAAGCTAAACTGTAAAATATTTAAACTAAAAAAAATGAAACCCTTTTTTTTTTTTTTTTTTTAAAACTATACCCTTGTGACAGACCCTCGCTCCTCTTCACCTGTCTGACTGACTGTTAGCACCAGTGGGCGGGGCCAAGGGTGCAATGCCGAAAAATAGGAGTTGATGTCTTTTTGAAGAGGCAGTTATATGCAGATATATTTGGTCCTTGTGATGTCACAAGTTCCACAAATTCCAAACAGGCCAATTCAACAGCCTGGTTTAAATAAATGAAATTTTTCTATTAAGGAGGATTTTTCAGTTCTAAAACTGACAGTGTACTATAAAAACACAATGATCTCTTCTATGTAAAAAGATAAAGGAAAATTTGATTCCTCATGTCATGACCTCTTTAATCCTTGTACTACAGTCTCACCTACATCTACATATTCCAATGTGGTTAGCTTCCCCAGTAGCTCACCTCAAAATGTTGGATTTTGGACTCTGAAGTACGCGGTTTGAGACAAGTCAAGCATGGAAGCTAACACGTGAGACAAGAGTGTCAGAGAATAACACGAAATGACATGCTTGCTTCAGAAAATATGCTTTTTCTTATTTTTAGATTCTGTTGGTTAGGTTTAGGCATTGGTTTAGGGTAAGAATGTCTACATCCATTTTTTAAATCACTATTGGTTAGGTTTAGGTTACATTTTAAGGTTAGGGAGGCATGTTTTACTCATTAAAACCGCCATCTAATATGCTTATTTGCATAATGTTACACTTTTCTAAACATTTTTGCATTTTTGGACATGACCACATCGCATTACCAACGGTGGGTGTTGTCATGTTGCTGAAAATAGTAAATTATGCTTGCTTACAATTCTTATACACTACTGCAAATCACTGTATGCGTGAACATCCTTTAAACCAGTCTGTCTAGAGCAGTGGTTGGCAACCTTTTTGGCATGGAGTGCCATTTTTTATTTTCCTGGTCAATGATTGTGATGACACTTGCACTGCATGTGCAAGCCATTCGCACATCACAAGCCGATCAACTATTACCCCTTTTCTGTGAATTGCGCCTGCAAAATCCTAAAACTTTATTTCCAGGTTTAATTTATATTTTGAATAGACTCAGATTTTTGGAACCCCACGATGTGTGTTTATGTTTTCTCTATTAAATGTTTAATGTAATTTTGAGTGTGACCATGGTTCAAGGATGGTGTACCTGTATGCTGGGAATTCAAGGATTAATAGTGGTGTTTTCCTTATTACATCACGTTATGTTCTGAAAGCAAAAAGAAACAAATGAAACACGGAATGTAGGCTGTCATCCGCACAGCCTGACCGAAGCAAAGCGGGTGCGTTTACTCGCACGATTAACCGAAAGTGAAGCACTGCCGGCTCGTGATGCACAAATGGCTTGCACATGCTGTACGAGTCTGTTGGGTATACTGCAGTCTAGTCACATTTTAACTTTTTGTTTAGCCTCCCATTCAGATCATGAAAACATGCTGCGTGATCATGAGGAAGGATTAAATCAAGATGTAGATTTGAATGCAGGTGCAGAATTTCATATGAATAAAATAGTCTATTCCTCTCTTGCCGTTGCTGGCATGCCAGTGATTACCCCTTCGCATGCCAGTGCTGGCACACATGCCATAGGTTGCCAACTCCTGGTCTAGAGTGACCCATAAAACTTGACTATGTTTATAGTGACTTATATTTGATGTTGAAATGGATAGTTCCACCAAAAACCAATGAAAATGAATGGTGACTGTGGCTAAAAACATTCTGCTAAAAGTCTCGGAGTTGAATGACTAATTCATACAGGTTTGGAACAACATGAGTAAATGATGAATGTAAATTTTTGGGTGAACCAACCCTTTAATGGCTGCTTGCTTCCTTGTCTGATTTTAGGACACAATCCATTTAGGACTTGTGGAAAGTGTGCGACTATGCTACAATGCAATGTTTCACACTTGTATCCTCACAATGTGATTGAAACTGTGTATGTTTGTAGCGATGTGAGGGACATAAGCAGATCACTCTGCCATGAAGGAGCACATCGATCAGTGTGTCAGGCCTGGGGGAAAAGTTTAAACCACGTGGCGCTGCCCTCTGCTCCTGAGAGTGCCTGCCGGTCTTATCAGGATGTGAATGAGCAGGAAAGGGCAGACGATTCCCAGGACAGCATCTGACCTTCAATAATCCAACAACCTCACTCTTCTTCTATAATAAACAAAGTAGAGGCTGCGCTTTCTCAAACAAAGAGAGAACAAGGAGAGATTGTGTGTGGGAGACTCACCCGAGCAGAGGAAGCGCTCTGGTTGTGAACTTTAACATCGATACACATGGATACACTGATTCAGATTGTTCCTGTTGCTAAACTGGCAGATTATGGGTGCTATCAATGCAAAGGTCAGGGGTTCGATTCACAAGAAACACACATATTGAAATGTACACCTTCAGTGGACTGGATGTTGCTTTGGATAAAGTCTTATGCCAAATAAATGCATAATAACATTCTGAAAAATGCGGAGTTGAAGACCCTCTTTGCTGCTTTGATCAGCACACTTACCCTTATTTGGTTGATATACACACAATAGACCTCATTCACACTAGTGCCATCTTTTTTTTAATGTGAATGACAACGAGGCTGTGAGGGACTGACTTACCATCTCTTCAATGGGCTGTACTGCAGTTTAAAGTGTTTTTGGATCATTCCACTGACATTGATAAAATATCTGTCCAAGAACATTCAGTATACAAAGAACTCCAGACAACATGAGTTATGGAAACTCAGATGTGATCTAGAGCTTTACACAGTTCATGCCATTGAAGAGATGGCAAGTCTATACCTCACAGCCTTGTTGCCATTCCCATTAAAAATCAAAGCTGGTGCTAGCATGTATAAGATACTGTACTTTAACCCTTGTGTTTTAAAGACAGAGTATGTATGTGCCAGTGTGTTTAACTGCATTTACCTTAAGGGTTGGTTTGCACTATTGTTGGTGAAAACACAGATACAGTACAGATTGTCAAGTGTTGTAACCTCACAATTCATGCCATGGACAATAGAGAATTATTAATGGAGAATGTCAGTGAATATGTGCAACTAAAACCAAGGCCACATTTACATGTTCAACCAATTGCAAGGATCCGATTTAGGCCGCTTTCAAATGTGGCTCTAAACCCGATACGTATCTGACATCTGGTTAACTACATGTCAACACTTGTATACGATTCTCCCCAAAGTTCTGGATTTTTCATCTTTGTTACATGAAAGGCTCAAGCAAAGTTGCTGAATGCATTTAAACTCCAGCATATGAATGGATGTGGATGTTGCATTTTGTCCATGGCGTCTATATACAGTACAGTTAAGTACATGGCTACTTACTGGGTCCTGGTTCATTTGGACAATGAGTTGTTTGACAGCATGTAGAGTGGGGTGGGTCCAGGGGAAAGGATCCTGCCAATGGCGATTCAGATCGAAGCCCATCAGAGAAAACATACAAAAAAAAAAAAAAAAAAAAAAAAGAAAACCCTAAATAAAACAATTATAAAACACAAACGCCATGTCCTAACCAGGCACAACACAAGTTTACAGTGTCAAGTAACTATTGTTCTCACTGAAAGCAAAATAATGTACAAAGAGACAATACAGCCAGTAAAAACATATTTGATATTTAATATAAAGCTATGTTGACCGGAATTTTGGACCACAGAGATTTCACGTATACGTGGCTACCTAGTGTGATGCAACGGAAATGGAAAACTATTATGCTATTGACTTGAAGTGGTTAAAAGTTATTGAGTTTGAACTTCGCAGCAGTAGAGTTCAGGGTGAAAGCAGCAATGTAGTCTAGTGCAGTCGCAAGCAAACGCTGTATGCCTACCTGTCTTTCTAAGGTTTTTGTGTATACTCACCTCAAATGAGTAAGCACTGTGTGGCCACCAGAACAATGCTTATGACCCATAATTTTTCAATCTAATGAGATGATGCTGCAGTACCATTGAGTGAATTGTAATTTTTAAGTTTAAAAAGTGTAGAGAGATTCTTCATAAACGTGCATGGTGTTTATACTTGCGTACTGTTGATTGTACAGATGAACGTGGTACCTTCAGGCGTTTGGAAATTGCTCCCAATGATGAACCAGTCTTGTGGACGTCCACAGTTTTTTTTTTCTGAGGTCTTGGCTAATTTCTTTTGAATTTCCCATGATGTCAAGCAAAAAGGCACAAAGTTTGAAGGTAGGTCTTAAAATACATTCACAGGTACGCCTCCAATTAGCCAATTAGCCTATCAGAAGCTAATTGGCTAAATGCCTAAAGGCTTGACATCATTTTCTGGAATTTTCCAAGCTGCTTCAAGGCACAGTTAACTTAGTGTATATAAACTTCTGACCCACTGGAATTGTGATATAGTCAATTAATAGTGAAACAATCTGTCTGTAAATAATTGTTGGAATTACTGGAATTCTGGTGTCATGCACAAAGTAGATGTCCTAAACGACTTGCCAAAACTATAGTTTGCTAATATGAAATCTGTGGAGTGGTTAAAAAAATTTGTTTTAATGACTTCAGCCTAAGTGCATGTAAACGTCTGACTTCAACTGTATATATCAACATGCCTTTTAGTACTGTACTGTACTGTACTGTACACCAAGCAATCAAGAAACTCTTACCCTAACATATATTTTGTCATATATATATATATATATATATATATATATATATATATATATATATATATATATATATATATACAGTACTGTGCAAATGTTTTAGGCATTTAAGATGTTTCACAAAAATATTTGTCTTAAGATGGTTATTTATATCTTCAACTTTTGTGTGTAGGAAAAATACATTTTAGACTCCCAAACATTACTTTTGCAAATAGAAAAGATTAGAACAGAAGAACAAGGCGCTTTGCAAGAGATGTCATTGCCCCCACAGAGCCCCCCACTGAACATCGAGTCAGTCTGGGATTACATTAAGAGACAGAAGCAATTGAGACTAATGAGCCTAAATAGATAGAAGAACTGTGGTAAATTCTCCAAGAAGCTTGGAACATCCTATCTGCCAACAACCAAGAAAAACCGTGTCCAGGTGCACCTAGGAGAATTGGGGCTGTTTTAAAGGTAAAGGTGGCCACACCAAATATTGATTTAGCTTTTTTATGTTTACTGGACTTTGTATGATGTTAATTGATAAATGATAAACTATTTATGGCATTATTTATGAAGACATCCTCACTATGCTCACTATATATATATATACATTATGAAAATATTTTACATATTGCAAAAATAATTTACATGAGTATATGACTTTTGGACATCAGGTGTGTGCGTGTTTGGGAGATTTTCCACAGTAATTACACTATGCCCTACTCTTCAGTCAACACTACTTCACTGGGTGAAAGATAAACTGCAGGCTCAGACTTCAGATAAGAAATGTAAGGTCAATCTAATCTCATAGTCCGTTCACTGACTGATGCATATTGAACACAAAACTGGAAAGCACTTTGTTAATTGGGAAAACTCTAATATGCTTGGCTGGCTTTATGCAACTTTATGCAAGAGGAAGCACTAGTCACTGGATTTGCCAAAGTTTGCAAGGCTAAGGCCATAAAATCCTTGAAAGATTCTTAGCTTTGAATGAGGCACTATCTAACTAACAAGTTCACTAAATATCCACAAGCAGATCTGTAAATTCCACTTTGTTTTTTAAGTATGTCTGTCAAAGTAGGCTACTTATTACTTCTGGGAGAAGTTAAAATCTGATCACAAAGTCTAAACATATTTTCCACTATTTTTTGGGTGTTTTTTTCCACTGTCATGGCACTATTTGAATATTTTTTTTCCCCCACACTGGTCTATTATTGTGCTATAACATATTTTGGATAAACCCAACCCTTAAGCAACACGTAAAAAACAAGTGAACTGGTTGGTCACTTTACATGTTGCTCAGATGGTCCCTTCCTGTGGGCAGTTCTTGGCCAGAATTAACCTGCAGTGTGGACAAGTCCTTATGACATTAGTCGAAGGTCTGGCTATTTGCGAGACTAAGGTCACTCATATGTGTTCTACTAGATCTCTGTTTGTTACTCTTCTTTCCCTGAGGCAGTGTACCGATGTGGGGGAGAGATAGATGCTTCAGCCCCTGCTCGCCCCCTGCTGCTATCCTCTCTGTGTCTCTGTGACTTTGAGCTGGACCTATAGTCAATGCTTTTGCTCCCTGAACAACACTAATCCCCAGTCAGCAAGGATTGATCCCATGTCCCCTCCTGCATCTGCTTGTACTCTCTCTCTCTCTCTCTCTCTCTCTCTCTCTCTCTCTCTCTCTCTCTCTCTCTCGATGCAGAAAAACTACTGATTCAGCGCAGAGAGGAGGAGAGGGATAGATGGATCAGATCTCTAATTATGGAGCTCACTGGCTCTTGGTGAGGCAGCATCGTTAAAGTTGCTGCTGAGAGCACCTTCAGGGGTCAGTGGTGGCGATGTGCCATATGTCAACCCTGTCACCACAATTGATCCACCTCTGCAGATCTGCAGTGCCCGAGAGACGACACAAGGTGGCAGTCATGGACACAGTTTTTTCAGGCCTATGGGAAAATGCAGAGCACCAATGGCGTATTCAGAATGATTGCCACCATTATATAAAAACCAATAATGGGATTCAGAGTGAAGACAACACCTGCTGTTCATGACCTACTGCGGCCCCAGTGCAGACTTCAATGGCTGCTGCACACACACAACTATGGTATAAGATTTGATTCCAGGAAGCCCTTGGTCAGCACAAAAGGGCAACTTTTTCTCAAACAAACATACATTTATATACACTCACATTAGGAGACACATGAGAACAAAGTGTATGTGTGGATAAGCCAAGGGCAATGCACCATTCAGAATTAAATTGAGAATGACTTTCAAATTCTATTTAAATTCCTGAATTTGAAAAATTAAAATGTCAACATAAGGGTTTTTTTACACAAACAGTAGTTTGTCATAATAATTAATATTTTAAAGGCCACCCATAGAAATGTGTATTTAATTTATATCTTTCATTAAATTCAATAAATTATCTTTTTAATAAATTGCTTTATTTCTTTTTCTAAAGTGACCAGAATGTGGTGGACATTTTGTGGTGCTGTATGGCACAATTTGAATCTGTTTTGATGGCTGCATGTGTTCATTGATTTGTCAGTATTCAACTTAGTTTAGAGAGGTGTCTTATCAGTTCAGAAAAATTTATTGTGCACATCAGGAATACAGTAAATAGGTAGGTATAATTAGTCATAATGAATGATATACTTATTTATGATTTGTCAAAAAACTTGTGCTGGACTAATGAAATTCCTCTGGTTTTCTTTTAATTGTAATTTAATTGTAATTGTAAACTCCTCTTATATACAGTGTATACAGTATGTCTGTCTGTCTGTCTGTCTATCTATCTATAGTATCTATCTATGTATATATATATATATATATATATATATATATATATATATATATATATATGGTACAAAGGGGCTAAAGGCTCCTTTCTTTTTCTTTTCTCCCAAAACACTAAATAGCATCAAAAACTACCACAGGACTTTCCTAAACACCTACACCGATCAGCCATTAAAACCACCTGCCTAGTATTGTGTAGGTCCCTCTTGTGCTGCCAAAACAGCGCCAACCAGCATCTCAAAATAGCATTCTGTAATGCTGTTCTTCTCACCACAATTGTACAGAGCGGTTATCTGAGTTACTGTAGACTTTGTCAGTTTGAATCAGTCTGCCCATTCTCTGTTGACCTCTCTCATCAACAAGGCGTTTCCATTCACAGAACTGCCACTCACTGGATGCTTCTTGTTTTTGACACCATTCTGAGTAACTAATAGAGACTGTTGAGCATGAAAATTCCAGGAGATCAGCAGTTACAGAAATATTCAAACCAGCTCATCTGGCACCAACAATCATGCCACGGTCCAAATCACTCAGATACATTTTTTTTCCCCATTCTGATGGTTGATGTGAACATTAATTGAAGCTCCTGACCCATATCTGCATGATTTTATGCACTGCACTGCTGCCACACAATTGGCTGATTACATAATCGCATGGATGATTGTTGGTGCCAGACGGGCTGGTTTGAGTATTTCTGTAACTGCTGATCTCCTGAGATTTTCACACACAACAGTCTCTAGAATTTACTCAGAATGGCGCCAAAAACAAAAACAAAAAACATCCAGTGAGGGGCAGTTCTGTGGATGGAAACGTCTTGTTTATGAGAGATGTCAACAGAGAATGGCCAGACTAGTTCGAACTTACAAAGTCTACGGTAACTCAGATAACCGCTCTGTACAATTGTGGTGAGAAGAATAGCATTTAAGAATGCTATTCTGAGATGCCGGTTGGCGCTAATTGGCGGCACAAGGGGGAACTACACAACATTAGGCAGGTGGTTTTAATGTTGTGGCTGATCGGTATATTTGTCACTATGAACTACAACATTTTCCTCTTCCATGAGATCATTGCGTGTAATGTCTAAAGGTTGTTTTTATGGCAATTTGATCTAATATTTGATATTTTTTAAATTTATGTAGCTAATGAATATCCTGGAAATGATCACGTTTATTTTGAAACAAAATACTTATTTGTCATTTTTAAAAAATTTTCAAGGTGATTATATATATACACTATATTGCCAAAAGTATTTGCTCACCCATCCAAATAATTGAATTCAGCTGTTCCAATCACTTCCATGGCCACAGGTGTATAAAATGAAGCACCTAGGCATGCAGACTGCTTCTACAAACATTTGTGAAAGAATGGGCCGCTCTCAGGAGCTCAGTGAATTCCAGCGTGGTACTGTGATAGGATGCCACCTGTGCAACAAGTCCAGTCGTGAAATTTCCTCGCTACTAAATATTCCACAGTCAACTGTCAGTGGTATTATAACAAAGTGGAAGCAATTGGGAATGACAGCAACTCAGCCACAAAGTGGTAGGCCACGTAAAATGACAGAGTGGGGTCAGCGGATGCTGAGGCGCATAGTGCGCAGAGGTCGCCAACTTTCTGCAGAGTCGATCGCTACAGACCTCCAAAGTTCACGTGGCCTTCAGATTAGCTCAAGAACAGTGTGTAGAGAGCTTCATGGAATGGGTTTCCATGGCCGAGCAGCTGCATCCAAGCCATACATCACCAAGTGCAATGCAAAGCGTCGGATGCAGTGGTGTAAAGCACGCTGCCAATGGACTCTAGAGCAGTGGAGACGAGTTCTCTGGAGTGACGAATCACGCTTCTCCATCTGGCAATCTGATGGACGAGTCTGGGTTTGGCGGTTGCCAGGAGAACGGTACTTGTCTGACTGCATTGTGCCAACTGTGAAGTTTGGTGGAGGGGGAGATTATGGTGTGGGGTTGTTTTTCAGAAGCTGGGCTTGGCCCCTTAGTTCCAGTGAAAGGAACTCTGAATGCTTCAGCATACCAAGAGATTTTGGACAATTCCATGCTCCCAACTTTGTGGGAACAGTTTGGGGATGGCCCCTTCCTGTTCCAACATGACTGCGCACCAGTGCACAAAGCAAGGTCCATAAAGACATGGATGAGCGAGTTTGGTGTGGAAGAACTTGACTGGCCTGCACAGAGTCCTGACCTCAACCCGACAGAGCACTTTTGGGATGAATTAGAGCGAAGACTGCGAGCCAGGCCTTCTCGTCCAACATCAGTGTCTGACCTCACAAATGCGCTTCTGGAAGAATGGTCAAAAATTCCCATAAACACACTCCTAAACCTTGTGGAAAGCCTTCCCAGAAGAGTTGAAGCTGTTATAGCTGCAAAGGGTGGGATGACGTCATATTAAACCCTATGGATTAAGAATGGGATGTCACTTAAGTTCATATGCGTCTAAAGGCAGATGAATGAATACTTTTGGCAATATAGTGTATATATATATATATATATATATATATATATATATATATATATATATATATATATATATATATATATATAAATTCAGTAACTGTCCAATAGGTGAAAGGATAGTATTTGGGGTAAAAAGCCCCCCTGTTGCAGGGGCTAAAACCCACTAAAATTTGGCCCCAGTCACTTTAACCTCTAAAACAAGAGGAATTGTTTTTTTTAAAGGAGGGATGAGTCGAAAATAAATCTGTGATAACTGACAAAATTATGATGACCCAGAATATTCCTTTAAATACACACAAATTTTCTGATGACAATAAGAGGAATTATATATTTTTTTTTTTTGGCATGACTGGTTGGTTTCTGCTCTGGCCTGTAGTTCCCCAGGTACACACCATCAGGGTTGAGCATTGGTACATTCACATGATCACATGATCACGCAGGACCTGCACACTAGGATGCTGGCTGACCAGAAATTCGATCACACCTACAAGAAAGAAACACAAATATACACAGTAAAGTATATGAAGGATAGTTCACCCAAATAAATAAATTAAATAATCTTTTACACACCCTCATGTTGTTCCAAACCTGTATGACTATCTTTCTTCTGTGAAACACAAAATGAGTTTAGGTAAAATGTTAGTCTCAGTCACCATTCACTTTCATATTGTTTATACATACAGCACAATAAAAGTAAACTGTGACTGAAGCTGTCATTCTGCCTCGCATCTCCTTTTGTGTTGCACAGAAGAAAGAAATTCATGCAGGTTTGGAACAACATTAGGGTGAGTAAATGATGACATAATTTTTATTTTTGGTGAAACATCCCTTTAAATTTGACATTAAAACGAAGTCCATCCCAGACTTGAAAAACTGACTTTGAAAGACAAAAGCAATTGGACATAAGACGAATTAGAACATCAGCAACATACACTACATCTCCAGTCAATACAAATGGAATAGACCAGACAACAGAGAATAAAAGAGAGAGAGAGAGAGAGAGAGAGAGAGAGAGAGAGAGAGAGAGAGAGAGAGAGAGAGAGAGAGAGAGAGAGAGAGAGAGCTGAGAAAAAAAGATCATACTAATTAAAGCAACAGAATGAGAAAGAGACACAGATGGGGGGGGGGGGGGTCCATAGTGGTGGTCACTTGCATTTGCCCTGTACAGAGAGTGAATAACTGAAAGGTAAACAAGAAGCATAGAAAGAGAGAGAGCAGAGAGAGAGAGAGAGAGAGAGAGAGAGAGCAGACCCCATCTCATTCCCCCATCTTGCTCAACCCCTCACCCACTCTGTCCTGCTCATTAGTGCTAATGGAGGCATAACAAGCTCTCTAATTGAGTCAATGTGGCACACAGGCAGGCCACACTGCTATGCTATCTAATTGCTTGAAGTTCCTATATTTACTCATGCATATCGGCATGATTTGTGAGTGTGTGTTATTAAAGTGGTGGGGCAGGTGACTTTGAAGCTTCACTGACCAAACTTCACTTAAGCGTAAAAGCCCTCTTCAGGATTACAAGGCCGAACTCAGTAATTAACTGCATGAAGATTCAGGCTGAGAAGAGACAGAGCAACTACTAATCATCACATTGTGGGATATTGCTAAAATATTTGGCAAGACACAGTAGTGGTAGGCTGATATCGGGCTTTCAATGTCCAAAATCAATGTTGATATCTAGAGAGCAGGCTGACAGATAGTGTTATATACAATGTGTACACTTTATATTCAATGCAATTTAAATCAATAGTTCACACAAACATTTAAATTCTCTAATTATTTAGTCACCCTCATGTCATCCCAGATATGTATGACTTTCTTTCCTCTGCAGAGCACAAACAAGATTTTTAGAAGAATATGTCAGCTCTGTAGGTCAAGTACAACAATGTAAGTCAACAGGGTCCAAAATTTTGAACAAAAAGTTCAAAAAGCATATAAAAGCAGCACAAAAGTAGTCCATAAGACTCCAGTGGTTAAATCCATATCTTCAGAAGCTATATGATAGGTATAGGTGAGAAACAGATCAATATTTAAGTTCTTTTTTACTATAAATCTCCACTTTCAAACAGCCCTCCTTCTTCTTTTGTTTTTGCCGATTTGCATTCTTCGTGCATATCACCACTTATTGGTCAGGGAGGAGAAGTTTTAGGAAATAAAATATTGATCTGTTTCTTACATCTATTATATCGCTTCTGAAGACATGGATTTAACCACTGGAGTCTTATGGATTACTTTTTTGCTGCCTTTATGTGCTTTTTGGAGCTTCAAAGTTTTGGACCCTGTTGACTTGCCTACAAAGCTGAAATATTCTTCTACAAATCTTTGTTTGTGTTCAGCAGAAGAAAGAAAGTCACACACATCTGGGATGGCATGAGAATGAATAAATGATGAGAGAATTTTCATTTTTGGGTGAACTATCCTTTTAATGACAACAAATCAGACGTACAATTTGATAAAATAAAATAAATAAAAATTTGATTTTCTGCAAAAAACAAAACAAAAACATCTGTGGTGCTTGCCCTTGCAAAACTCACCACAACAATGCCAGGGTAATGCTATGCGGTTGCAATGTTCTGGGTGTTTTTTAGTATGTTGCTACGTGGTTGCTAGGGTCTTCTGAGTGGTTTCAAGAGTGTTATTGCTTACTGGCACAAGTCAAAACAGTCCACTCTTAGTCTTTATGATATAGTGGTCCTTAGATATGGCTCAGGTCACTCCTTCAAAGTAACCCCATGTCCAAATATGCACATTTCACTACTATATACTGTAGCATGCCAAAAGCAGAATGTCATTTAAGTAGCATGTCCAAATCTTTAGTATTCATGAAATAATATGCGAGAAATACACAGTGACCTACTACATCCACTGAGATTCTGAAGTCTGCATCAGCTGGACACTTTACTATCCCATAATGCCACGACAGCTAAGAAGTCATATTCAAAATGCTGAATTTGAAAAACATGGTGGAGAACGGCTATTCGGGTGGCTCCTTTTTTAACTATAAGCATTATATAAACCAAGAAAGCTATACCCTGTGGTTAATTAAAAGTCTTTGTTTAACAAAACCAGAGTAGATTATTTTCGCTGTTAATGTTACTACGACGTCTATTCGGGTCATGGTAAGTCTGATTGCAAACCTCTCACCAACAAACCACATTTTAGATATCTTTCATGTCCGTAGCACAAGCGTTGCAGAACAAGTTAAATGCTAAAGTTGTTCAAATCTCTAACCCTAAGTATGAGCAATAAAGATAGTGATGCTTGCCTTAGCAATCTGTCTGGCCGATATGTATCCATCTAACACACATTATTTCCTTTAAATATTTTATGGTAATATAGACAATGCAGGTGCGAAGACTTGAAAATCTCTAATATAGAACAATTAAACAATTCACCTGTGAAAAGACTGCATTGTATTGTCATCGTTTGTCAAGGACGTTCTAAGGAAAGACACGTCTCTTTGTTGTAACTCAGAGTGAAAGTAGAGTTTTGCTGCAGAATTGATGCTGTTGATAGTATTGCTTTTGAAATCTGGGCATTTTGTCAGACTGTTGTGTCAGCAAGAGTTGTGCTCCGTGACAGTTAAGGTCTTTGAATCGCCAGCTTTAAACAGATTTAGGAGTGATGCAGAGAAGGTGAGCTGACACTTCCTCTAATCTGCAGTACACTCACTGACCTTCTGTTCTTCCACTCCTCTACTGACCTTCACAGCAAAACCCAACAGAACTTAAAGGAACAATTCACATAAAAATGAAAGTTCTTCCATCATGTTGTTCCATCATGACTTTCTTTTCTTCCATGGAACACAAAAGGAGATGCTAGGCAGAATTTTTGGGGCTGACAGCCTTAGTCATCATCATTCAATTCCTTTGTATCCTTTTTTTTTTTTTTTTTTTTTTTTTTTTTTTTTTAATCAAAGTGAATGGTGACTGAGACTGAACATTCTGCATTGAAGAAAGCAATTCACATGGTTTGGAACCCTTTGAAGCACAAGAGGAAATCTTTTCTCATGAAACTAGGCCAACTCTCCATAACATTGGTTGGTGTTTTGTATTTCAACAGACTACAGGATCTCTGGAAATCAGCATGCTGTTAGAATCTGTGTATGTGTGTGTGGAGAAGAAGATGAGGTCTTACCCTGACAGATGAAGGAAGCAGGTGATTCTCCAGGGTGGACCCGGGCTGTGAGAAACACCGCCCGCTTTTCTCGCTCTTGGTTCAGATGGGCTGAAACACACACACATACATGGAAAGGTTAGTCTCAGCAGGTGGGGGTCTTGGCAGTACAGTGAATGTGTGGTCAGGAGCCATATGTCTGGGCCCTGGAGTTTCGGCCCTCAGAAATGGAGCAGGAAGTATGACAGGACAAGAGTGATAGGAAATGTCAGAGCTAATGAAGACTCCATAGGAGGACAAAACAATGATTATGAGAGCAAGGTCAAAAAAATGTTGTGGCCAGCAAAGCCCTCACATCTATTAAATTGGGCTGTCGATGTATCACGTCAATTTAGTGTGATAAATTATATAAAATTACACGTAAAATAACGCCACCTAAACCGTATGTAAATTCCGTAATAAAAGTATGTATTTTCGTACCATCAGAGCAATTCAAGCTTGAAGTACATGTAACTTTGTGTTTTTATGAACCACATCAGCAGGGGGCAGTCAACGCACCTCAACAAAACTCACAATCAGTGCAGCAAAAGAAAAAGAACCTGTCACACAGGATGTGTTCTTGACAGCTGGGCGACGCACAACAGAATGCACTGATCTCGAGACACGATTTTCAAAAGTTTCAACTACTTTTAACTTGACAACACAGCGTCCTAAAAACTCTGGGTTTATGATGCTGAAAACGAATGAGATGTTTCAAAAGCGTCTATCTTATGCATGGACCGACAATTAAAAATAGCACAGGCGGAGCTGTGAGAACAGGACAGACTGACAAACTCTATTGCAAAATGGATTATTTGATTTATTGTAATTAATTTACTATTTAAATTATTATGTATTAATTTTATTGAATTATCTTTATTTGGGGGCCATTCTCAGCAAATATTGATTTATTAATTTGAATGTCATGTAATTAATTTGATTTCAAATCTTAATCGACTGACAGCCCTACTATTAAATTAAGACTTTAATGTTGGAGTGTGTAATTGTTGTGCCTTTTGCGACACTAAACGTAATTGCAAAAATAATGGTAGTTTTCAGGTTTCACTTTTTTTTTTTTTTTTTTTAAATACGAAATAGCATTATAGACTTCAGACAAAATATAAAATGCTACAAAAGTGTAAAATAAGTCCCCTTTAAAAGTTCTTGGTGTCTAGAAAAACCCCAATTTTAAGAAGAAAATACTGTGTTTAAACGAATTTCATGCCGGTCCCTCATCATGGATGCAATAATGACTCCTAGATCTGTTTCCAGATATTGTGCCCTTTTCTCCTCTTTCACAATCTCCACAATGATATAGCGAGAAATTTAATGCACCGTAAATCAAATCAGTCCAGCTTTGTGAGCGATGCCAGTTGTGAATGAAATGGGGAATACCATTCAAGTTAATGAAAAGAAAGACTGGATGAATGCGAAATGACTGCCAACAAAAGCTACGCTTTAAAATGTCTCATATGCTTCTAGGCAGAGCGGCGAGCACATTTTAGTCTCAGAGCATTCTGTTTCTCAAGGCGGGATGCTACAGTGCTGGGGAATTAATTCAGCCTCAAAGTTTTCTTTCTTATCAGCTGTACTATTGGCTGTCCGTACAGGTACGTCAGAAAGGACTTTTTCGAATCCAGGCATGGAAATCACATGACGGCCAGGAAGGATACACAAGCAAACAAATGCAAAATAAAAATAGGTTGTTATCTCTGCCATTAGCATAAATGTAGATAAAATGTATGCTGTTTTTAAGGACAGCCTTGTCATTCACCACTGATACCCTAAAAATACTATCCAATTTGCCTTTCAACTAATATGGATGATACTATTCCATGCAGGAATAATGCTTCACGATGAAAAATGGACATGAGAAGACATCTCATGTTTTGTCTACAAAGAAAACAGGATATGTGTTTGTGTCAGGGGAATATCTATAGAATTAATAAGGCACAGTGAGCCGAGACACACACATACTGATGCCTCAGCAGTCTGAGGGATAGCAGAACACAGGTTGATCCACAAAGATATCTTCCTCACTTCCAGACTTGACCAAGAATGAAACATTAAAATACCCATATGCATTATTCAACAGACTCCTTGAATATTATATCCATCCATCACTAGCTGTAAAGACAAGCATGGCCCAATACATTATGTCTGTGGTGACTCAGGCTCCCGTGGGGCCATCCTAAGGTCTGTAAGGATTGCGAATACTGAAGGGAAATGATTAGAACTGTGCTGCGGGGAAAGAAAAAAACTTAATCCAGCCACCACTCCTCAGATCACTGTGGCATTTTCTCTCTTAAAACAGTTCAAGAAAACCTGTCAGTCCAGATTCTCAGAGGTGACTTTTACCAGGAGCAAGAGGGACTACATGTACACAAATTTACAATAACCATAGCTAACCATCTGCCAACAGTCACCACAGCTATTGCTACTACGATTAAACTGTGTTAACTTGGCATTCGTCACCACTGTCATCACAAAAAGAAATGATAAAAACACTAGTTTCAGTCCTGGTACACTCCTGTGATAAGAACAAAATTCATATTTTCAGCTTTAAACAACATGACTAAGATTCTGAAAGCAGTGTATGAAGGAGATCCCGTATTGATTTTTACGATTTTACAGTCATAACAACAGCAGTTGTGACATTTTGGTAAAAAACATGGCTGCCCTGCTACATTTTTGTAAGGGTAACTTCAATCCTTTCAAAGGAGTCACTGCACTGGGTGTAGCAGGAAACCACACCACACTGAACAGATGATTATCTGTCATGTAAAGCAACTGTTACCACATGGATGTGTGCACACACACACACACACACACACAGCCCTCCCATGGGACTGGCTTGTCTTGAATGGCTGGCCAATAATAGATCACGGCCTCTCTCGCTGTGTCCTAAACGACTGCAGTGATCGTTGAGCTCATTGCTATGTACATAAGCCTAATATCTTATTGATCTCATCTGGGTTTGTGCTGAGCTTCAGGAAATGCTGATTGCCGCTATGCAACATTCACCCATATACAGTATATTCTAATCGGCTTCCTAGGGGGCTGAAAATACTTGAGCATGGGTCGCAATCATAAAACATTAGTTGAATTTTAAGGGAAAATTCCCCTTGCTAGCGCTCTCTCTCTCTCTCTCTGTCCTTCACAGAGATGAATGGCTTTGCCATTCAGAAATCTCAGTGGAAAGGCTATGGTGTTTGTTGTAAATGTGAGTGCTTGCGTTTCACCAGGCACTGGCACTCTCAGGGGTGTGAGAGTCCATCAGTTATAAATCCCACCTTGAGCCTGACCCACTGCAACATGTCAATGGATGTAAAACAATGGAGCATTGGGCACAAAAATGTTGCAGGCAAACGCTATACCTAGGGGCCATTCTGTCATGGTTTTATGTGTTTTTGTTCATGTTTTGTGTTAATGTCTTTTATTTTGGAAGTTTAGTTCCCGTTTTATAGTCATGTGTTCCATGTCGTGTTATTTCCTGTTTCCCTGCCATGTCATGTGATTCCCTGTTTCATGTCATGTTGTCCCCTGGTCATGTGATTTCATGTTTCCCTCCATGTTCATGTGTCTTGCTTTCATTGGTTTATTGGTCTTGTTACCTTGTTATCAGTTCTGTCTTGTCATTGGTTATCATTGTCATGTTTCTCCCTTGTCCATGTATTTACACCTCATGTTTGCCATTGTCCATTGTCAGGTATTGTGTTTATGTAACATTGTTTTGAAGTCAAGTCTTGTCAAGTCAAGTTTCGTCAAGTCTAGTCAAGTTCATGTTTATGTTTTGTTTACGTTTGTATTTACTGTTTTTGGATTTCACGTTTGTATTAAGCTGCACTTGGGTTCTTCACATCACCTCGTCCTCGTCTGCCTATCATTGTTACTGCCAGCCATTGTTACAGAATACCTGACCGCAAAATGAACCCAGCAGTTCAGCTTCTTCGTTTACGTCAGGGGAATCATTCCCTGGAGGAATATGTAGAGGACTTCTGTGCTCTGGCCTGCAGAGACGACTTTAATGAGATTGCCCTCAAGGACTGTTTCCGTTTTGAGCTGAATGAGCCGGTCTCCTCCCTGATGCCTGACGGTTGGAGTACCTACAGCCTGACTCAGTATATCGACCTTGCCCTACTGATAAGTGGTTCACCATTCACTGTGGGGGAGGCGGATAATGAGCCAGAATCCCACATCACGACCACCAAGCCAGAGTCCCACGTCATGGCCGCCGAGCCAGGGCCCCACGTCATGGTCGACGAGCCAGCGTCCCACGTCATGGTCGACGAGCCAGCGTCCCACGTCATGGTCAATGAGCCAGGGTCCCATGTCATGGTCGACGAGCCAGGGTCCCACGCCTGAGTCTGCTCCATTCCATGTCACGCCTCGGCCTGCTCCATGCCATGTCACATCCACGTCTGAGTCTTCTCCATGCCATGTCACAGCCATGCCTGAGTCTGCTCCATGCCATGTCACAGCCATGCCTGAGTCTGCTCCATGCCATGTCACCGCCACGCCTCGGCCTGCTCCATGCCATGTCATGCCTCAGCCTGCTCCATGCCATGTCACAGCCACGCCTCAGCCTGCTCCATGCCATGTCACAGTAACGCCTCAGCCTGCTCCATGCCATGTCACAGCAATGCCTCAGTCTGCTTCATGCCTTGTCACAGCCGAACCACAATCTGCTCCATGCCATGTCACAGCCAAGCTTCAGTCTGCTCTATGCCATGTCTCAGCCAAGCCCCAGAGTGCTCCATGCCATGTCACAAGCAAGCCTTTGCTCCATGGTCCAGGCCCGCCTCTGCTCCACGGTCCAGGCCTGCCTCTGCTCAACGGTCCAGGTCCGCCTCTGCTCCACGGTCCAGGTCTGCCTCTGCTCCACGGTCCAGGTCCATCTCTGCGCCACAGTCCAGGCCCGCCTCTGCTCCATGGTCCAGCGCTCACACCTACCACGGCCAACTCAGGATCCTGCTGTACAATGTTACCATGTCATGCCATGTAACCATGCCAAGTCACCACACCCCCCTCCCCCCCCCCCAGCTCCCTCTTAAAGTTTTTGTTTTGGGGCGTCAGGAGCCGCCCCTAGTGGGGGGATATGTCATTGTTTTATGTGTTTTTGTTCATGTTTTGTGTTAATGTCTTTTATTTTGGAAGTTTAGTTCCTGTTTTATAGTCATGTGTTCCATGTCATTTTATTTCCTGTTTCCCTGCCATGTCATGTGATTCCCTGTTTCATGTCATGTGGTCCCCTGGTCATGTGATTTCATGTTTCCCTCCATGTTCATGTGTCTTGCTTTCATTGGTTTATTGTCTTGTTACCTTGTTATCAGTTCTGTCTTGTCATTGGTTATCATTGTCATGTTTCTCCCTTGTCCATGTATTTAAGCCTTGTGTTTGCCATTGTCCATTGTCAGGTATTGTGTTTATGTAACGTTGTTTGGAAGTCAAGTCTCATCAAGTCAAGTCTCGTCAAGTCAAGATTCGCCAAGTCAAGTTTTGTCAAGTCTAGTCAAGTTCATGTTTATGTTTTGTTCACGTTTGGATTTACTGTTTTTGGATTTCACATTTGTATTAAACTGCACTTGGGTTCTTCACATCATCTCATCCTCGTCTGCCTGTCATTGTTACTGCCAGCCATTGTTACAGAATACCTGACCGCAAAATGAACCCAGCAGTTCAGCTTCTTCGTTTACGTCAGGGGAATCGTCCCCTGGAGGAATATGTAGAGGACTTCTGTGCTCTGTGCTTCGTCAAATCTAGTCAAATTCATGTTTATATTTTGTTCACGTTTGGATTTATTGTTTTTGGATTTCACGTTTGTATTAAACTGCACTTGGGTTCTTCATATCATCTCGTCTTCGTCTGCCTGTCATTGTTACTGCCAGCCATCATTACACATTCACACGGAAGGCGATTTTGCATTCATCTGCACTGTTTTAAATTATTTTGTAAACATGAGCTGGTGTTTTTTTTTTTTTGTTTTTTGTTCAGTGTCTCGTGTTTTTTTAGACGGTGTGTGAAGTAAAAAAAGATCTGTTTTCAACAGTTAAAACCAGCCACCTGCATTCTGTATCATTCGTTGCTCTGCATCTAGCTAGCTTTCGCAACAACGTTTGGTCTGAAATGCCCCAAGAGGTTAGGGACAGATGGGGCAATGCCATGTGTTTGTTGTGCTTAGCCTATAGAGAGCCCACCCCCATTAAAACTAACAGCTTAAAAACACTTCATTTCGAGTCACTTGCAGCTATTCCATACGGTTCTTTTCAGAATTAATACTCTGTAAGATGTATTTTTAATGTTAATTTGCGTCAATGTTTTTATCAGTGTTTTCCAGAGGGCCCGCAGCTTAGCAGAAAGCGAACGTTTATCTTTATGTTGAGCTGCTCGTGCTAGAACTGCTGCATGAGCTCGCTCACTATCTCACTCTCACTCTCTCTCTCGCCCTTTTTCTCTTTCTCTCTACAACATACACGGCCTAGAATTAGCACTTAACAAGCGACAAACTGCAACATAATTAAATAGCACTGTAAGAATGACAGACTGGCCCTCACTGATTGTAACTAACGTGAGCGATTCAAATCAACGACCAACCATTTGTCACGACTCACGCGTTTTGTAACGACTTTCACCTCCTAGGAAAATTGCTATTATAAGTTTATCTAGGATGTCTAAAGACCCCCCCCCCCCACACACACACACACACACACACACACACACACACACACACACACACACACACACACACACACTCACACTCCATGTGTGTCACAAATGTGAAATATTCCGTAAATTAAACCACCAAAACGGCTATATTAGTAACAAAATCACTGTTTTCTTCACATGTTTGTGTCAGTTGGTTGTGTGATACTGTGCACACAAAATGACTTGAATTTGCCACTAACAGGAAAAACAGCTATAATTCAATTTTATAAGGCTGCAAAATACAAAAAAATAATGTCATGGCCTGTAAGAAGTGTTTATGGTAGGTAAATACTCTCTCATCATTAGCAGGTGTGGCAAAAAGTTAATTTTGGACCCTTACAACACTGGCATCCTCTGACCTGCAGGTGGTGCTAAAGATCAACATCAGACTCCATAACGTCTCACACATCTAATCATTTACTATCTACCACACTGCAAAGGCTGAAAAATAAAAACTCTTACAAAACAAGACAAATAAGCTTTAATAATCAGATAAGATTTTTCTCTCTCTCTGTTTTGCTGCATCAGTGGTTTCCTTACACTCTGTTTTCCTTCAACATCCACCAGGCATCCTGATGCCTTAATGTACACTATATGGCCATAAGTTTGTGGACACCCCCTTCTAATTAACAAATTTGGTTACTCCATTAAATCCAGTAAAGAAAAATCTTAATGTTTCTTTATGTAATGGCTTGGGCTTTGTGTGCTTCCAAATTTGTGGCAACTGTTTGGGGATAGCCCTTTTCTGTTCCAGCATGACAATGCCCCTGTGAACAAAGTGAGGTCCATAAAGAACTGTTATACTGTGTCTGGCATGGAAGAAATTGACTGGCCTGCACAAAGCCCAGACCTGAACCCCACTGACCACTTTTGGGGTGAACTGGAACAGGAACTGTAAGTCAGGCCCTATCGACCAACATCAGTTCCTGACCTCACTGATAGCCTTGTGTCTGAATGAGAGCAAATCCCTGCAGCCATGTTACTACACACAGTATAGTGGAAAGCCTTCCCAAAAGAGAGGAAGCTGTTATTACAGCAAAGGGGGAAACTGATGCCTAAGGTTTTGAAATCAAATGTTCATCAAGCACATATGGTGTCCACAAACTTTTGGCCATATAGTGTATTTATTTTACCTTGACCGATTTCATAAACTCTCTCTCTCTTACCTATAAGGACCAGGTAGGACATAAACAACTGCTGTCCTATAGAGGAGACACACTCCCAATTAGACTATAAAGCACCAGTAATAAACTGACTCCTTTAAAGGGACTCTACTGGCTTGCTCTGTATCTCTACTTTAATGGTGCTGTTGGCCTGATAGCGCTGGGAATCCCTCATCTCGCAGAAGATCCCACCGATCCAAATCATATGAAAGGTCAACACCCCTCTTCAGCTCCTGCTACTGCAGACCACTTCCATTCGAAAAGAAATGAAAGGCAGAGGGAAAATGAGAGGGAGACAGGGGATAAATTTTATGTTGACAACCATGGCTGAGACCTCAGCACATTTCTCACCTGAGAGCACAAGTCCCCATATTACCGTCCGATGCGAGGAAATAAAAAATTAAACGCAAGTGTATTATGATCAGGTGTGATAAATATGTAAATGCTGTCAAAAGAGAAGTGTTTTTGACAAAAAGTGAAAAATCTAATGGATTTTGAAGGTTATGCAGTTCACCTGTTCTCCTGTGGTCGACGTGCCACTTTTAATGCAAGCTGATAAGACATGAGAAGGGCCCTGACGTAACACAATTGCTTGAGATCTTTAAGAGAGCTGGAACCTGAGCAGATCAAATTCAGCAGAAATGGCAGATTCACTCTGTTCAAGACATGCCGAGTAAGTTTTATAACATGGCCCAAGATAGATTACTCAAATATGACAGTCTGCATTTATTTCTGCTGAGAGACAGTGTCCTTTCTGTTGGGTAGGATGACTGACTCCAGTTCTGCTACTCAATAACCACAGACCATCCATTCATTACTAGTATTAGTATAATGAGATGTAGGAACATATACATTGCTCATATTTTTATATGCACAACAACAACAACAACAACAAGGTACAAAACCAGTACCTTCATTTTCGAATGGGTTTTGGACATGGTACTATGGTAATGCTGTGTTTGTTTTTTTTTTTTGTTTTTTTTTTTGTGGACATGTACTATAGAAATACCATGTTTTTGGACATATGTTATTTTTGTTTCTACATTTACAAAAAGTACCATAGTAATACCATATATATGCCATGATAATATCATGTTTTTTGGACATGTACCATAGGAATATCATGTTTAGTTGTATGTGCACCATAGTTATACCATGTTTTTATGGACATAAATATATTTAAAAAATGTCTACACTAAAGTACAATAATAATAATAATAATAATAATAATAATAATACCATGCTTGTTAGGTCATATACCATAGTAATATCATGTTTTTTGGAATGTACCGTAGTAATACCAAGTTTTTTGGACATATGCTTACATTTTATTTCAACACTTAACAAAAAAGTACCAAAAGGACCATGGTAATACCATGTTTTTTGGGTGTGCACCATACTATATGTGCTCATTTTTGTTTACACTGGCAAAAAGTATGAAAAATTACCATGAAAATACCATTGGTTTTGGACTTACATTTATGCTCATATTTGTGTCTAACAGAAAGTACCAACAAGTACCATGGCAATATCACAGTACAACAGTACTTTGGAGTACAATATAAATAATATGGTACACAAATATGATTAACATTCAGTACCAAGGTATTACCATCTAATCCCATCACTGTACCATCATGATACTGAAGCAATACTTGTATGGCCGCTAAAGACGTGTGTGGTTCTGTTTCACTGGTAGTGAGATGGGTACTCCGCCCTGGTTTGATGCCAGCATCTATAGTTCCCCCTCAATGTTCACCCCCTCCCACACAGCCAGTCGGGCTTTCTCCCTCCAAAAGCATTCAGCTATTTTGAACACCACCACAGCACTTTCACGCTGGAGTGAATTAGCATCAGTTTGCAGCAGTATGCAGCATGATACGGCTGCCTGTGTGTGCGTCATATCAGATGACACAGACTAGCTGTAAATTGTCAGTAGTGTTAAATTTTAACAGGGCGCAGGCTGCTGTACAGGGTGCTGGAGCTGTACAGTCATCAACT